>NC_140136.1:20200532-20280532 GCF_964035555.1 Netta rufina
TGAAACCCCCAGTGTAACAGTGTTGTAGGTCAGGCCTTTTCAGTATATTAAGATCAGGGAGCTGCAGAAAGTTTCCCAGCAAATAAATATAACCTATTAGTTCAAAAATATTTAGGAATAGTTAACGTATTCTAGTTCCAAGAAACCACTGCTGTTATTTTGAGTAGTTTTGATACAACCAAATCAAAGTGAAGATTTGAAATAGCTTTTCTGAAAGCCCAAGCTGAAGTCATAAATTATTCTGCACTATGATTCGTTCAGATAGTAAAACCATACCTCTTTGCCTGACATTACTGAAATGTAGAAAAGGGAAAGTTAAAAATAAAATGAAACATTTAAATCTTTGCTGTTGAGAACCTCAGATAGATGGCAATATAGCAAAGTTGATAAAAGCGTTTCTCAATTAGACTTTATTATTATTTTATTAAGGTATTATTAATAAACATCAGGGTGCAGTGGGTGATAACGCTATCCTAGTATTAGAGAAGTGGACACTGAAGAAAAATAAAGGCAAGTTGCCTGTAATGAGAAAAAGTAGAAGGAGGTGGCTAAACTGCAAATGACATGAAGAGCAGAATTATCATATATTTGTCCTTCAGACCTGATCCTGTGGCCTTTAGTTGCATAGATAGTTCTATTAACTTGTGCATAACCAGTCATGAATAAGCTCTAGTTACATGAGTCAGGGCTATTTGATTAGTTTTCAAGAGAACAGGTAGAACGTTTTGCTGTATTTATTTATTTATTTTCAGTTTCTTTCACTAAGCCCAGAAAATGCACGCTGCTTCTAGTTAGTTTTTGTAGACTCTTTCTCTTAAAATAAATCTGCCATTAATCCTAATTCTAATATTTTTTCTGAATTTAACTATAAAAGATACTCACATGCTAATTCAGTAGTCTGACATTAGCTGTAATCCATAATATTATCAGCATTACATTGGTAACAATTGGTAACAATTACAGTGGTAATACAGAACTAAAGGGTGTTTTGAGGGCAGTATTTTAATAAGGTAGGTGTTTAGTTCCCTGCAGCATATAAAACTGGTGATTTTGACTGCAGAGCTGCTTGGACTGGAAATCACAACAGTTGCCAGTAAGGTTTAGAAAGTGTGTGCCAGGCAAGGGAATCACTGTTCAATGTATTTACCCTCTGGGGAGGTAAAACACAGATGGGGGAGTTAGGAGTCTTCTAACATTTAGCTGATACATTAGTGGGTAGTAATTCTGCTTCAGGGATGTTCAAAGTAGTTCATCTACCAGTTGGGAATCATTATGGGCACCGGTTCTGAGGATTAGATATGATAGAACAATAAGAGATTGTAGAAGTACCTCCTGCCACAGATAAATATTTCTTTGATACCTTTTAACAACTATGTCTCTCTTAAGGAAATAGCAGTTCGTATTATAGGTAGGATTCAAATGTCATAGACAAATATGACCAGATAATACGTATTTTGAAAATATGTAAAATATCATATCTTCTTTACATAAGCAGTACTGTTACTGTGTGTATTCTTGCCAGTTAGTTGATATGAGACAAGCTTGCTAAAACATTTGCATTTGTATTTCTGTCCTAGGTAAGCACATGCAACACTAGATCCTGGAACTGTTTTTATGCTATGACAAATAAAGCTATGCCTTAAAACTGTAAATTTATAATGGAGGAAAGGTAATCATGCTTTACAGAAAGGGAAACCATAGTCAAAAAACAGGAGAAATCAACTATTAGTTTCTGTTGAGCTATGCTCAGTTGTTATCATCTGATTATTTTTACCCCAGCAATGTCACCTGGACAGACATTATTTTTTCCATAGTCTTTAAGTTAAAACATTTTCCCAAATGTACAAACAAACACCTAATTTCATTGCACTGCTGTCTGTGTGCAGTGAGATAAAATATGATTAGCTAGGTAAAAATGTGCAACTTTTCAATCAGTAGTTAATTCAGTCCCAGAACCATATTCATATAGGTTTGAAACAAAATTGACCTTCTTGCTTATGTAATCTGTACATACAATAAGTGCCTGATTCAGTAACAAGCTTCTCAATAATCTAGATTTTCTGAGACCCAGGCAAAGAAGCAAAATCTAGTATTCTTCTGCATAGAACCATCACCTGTGCACTGTTAATGCTCTGAGATTTCTGCATTTGGAAGAGGAAAAATTAGTACAGGAGACAACTTTCCCATGTTACGTGGAAGTCAAAATTCTCATGCTCAATTGCAGAGCCTGTGAGCAGAGAGCTGCAGGAGTAGGGAGGGGAGAACCCTTCTCCTGGACCTTTTGGCCTCCTTCACCATGGCTGCTGTGTCTCTGGAGTGCAGGAAGATTTGGGGCTTTACCCAGAACGTAGGACTAGAAGATACTTGTGACAGTGGACCCTCTGGGCTGATGACGCACTGATGCACAAGAAGCCTTTGCGTCATGGGATTCCACTTTGCAAAGTGGATATGCCACTTTTTGTTTCCTGCCTTTCACAGCAGCTGTAGGCAACTAAATTATGGCTATGTCAGAAGACGTCCAGTGTCAGAAATGGGGTGGGATTTATCTTTAGTGCAGAAGAGCCTTTCCTGAAGATCCCATCAGGATAGGTGTGGAATATCAACAGATCTTAATGATACCAGGGAGCGAAAAAGTTGTTCTGTATCTTATGGAACTGTCTTCATTACCGAGAACCCAAGGGCATGTGGAAGCTTTTGGCTTGTCTTTGAGGTTGCTGTATTTTAAATACCCACTTCTACCTACAAACTGGAAAGGTTTGGTGGCAGAGTGAGGCAACTAGAAATCCACAGGTATTAATTTATCCATGGGTAAAATTTCAATTTACGTGCATACATGTTTTATCTTGGTAAAATTTAGGACTTCCTGGTCTTAGTTTTAACAAAAGTTTTGCCTTTAACTTACAATACCTTTCTTTACTTAGATGTACATTAAGAAGCTGAATTTCACTCTTCAGAAATGCCTCTAGATAATGAAAATCCTGTTACCGAACTCATTCTGTATTTACTGCATGTTAGTGAGTGTTTTGCTGTTAAAAAAATACACTGGCATGTAAACCTGCACATTTGGTTGTATGTGCATGGGCAAAGAGAAACAAGTGGTTCACTCTTCCAGGCTGAAAGCGTTGCAAAGTGGGGGAATGCTGTCTTGTTGAATCTGTACCCAGATGGAGGTGGACTTGAGACAATGGTACTGGCAGAGGTGTGAATCCTTTCACCTCGTCTTAATGGGGTGTTAAATTAAGAACTTAGTTATGACTGTATAAACATTGTTAAGACAGTTGTCCACAGCACACAAAGCTAACATGAGTCATTGAACACATACATTTTACAGTATATTAAAATATTTATTTTGTTAGTGTGTAATATAATGGAACCTACTGGATTTATTTCTAAAATTTGGAATTATATTCTGTCTTTTAAATTACTGCTTAAGTGTTTAGTTTACTGATGTGTGGTATCATTTATAAATTCCTAGCTGTCGTATATGGCTTGTTTAGATTGAGCCTGATTTGTAGTCTTCAGAAATGTTTGTGAAGTACATTATAATTTTATTTTACTTTAAATATAGTTTTAGGATATTAGTATATATATACTGTTGAGCTGATTTTGAACAGGATAACTCCGAGAACTTTGCATGGTCTCAGTGTAGTAGGCTTTGCCTCTTGTACTATACTCATTGGCTCATATACTATTGGCTGCTCATGGCTTGGACTGGCGCACGCTTCGTTGGGTTAAAAACTGGCTGGATAGCCGGGCCCAAAGAGTCGTGGTAAATGGAGTCAAATCCAGGTGGAGGCCAGTCACTAGTGGCGTCCCCCAGGGCTCAGTACTGGGGCCGGTCCTCTTTAATATCTTTATTGATGATCTGGATGAGGGCATTGAGTGCACCCTCAGTAAGTTCGCAGATGACACCAAGTTAGGTGCGTGTGTCGATCTGCTTGAGGGTAGAAAGGCTCTGCAGGAGGATCTGGATAAGCTGCACCGATGGGCTGAGGTCAACTGCATGAAGTTCAACAAGGCCAAGTGCCGGGTCCTGCACCTGGGGAGCAATAACCCCAAGCAGAGCTACAGGCTGGGAGAGGAATGGTTGGAGAGCTGCCTGGCAGAGAAGGACCTGGGAGTGATGGTGGATAGTCGGCTGAATATGAGCCAGCAGTGTGCTCAGGTGGCCAAGAAGGCCAACGGCATCCTGGCTTGCATAAGAAGCAGTGTGGCCAGCAGGGCTAGGGAAGTGATCGTCCCCCTGTACTCGGCTCAGGTGAGGCCGCACCTTGAGTACTGTGTTCAGTTTGGGGCCCCTCGAAGCTGGTGAGGGGTCTGGAAAACAAATCTTATGAGGAGCGGCTGAGGGAGCTGGGATTTTTCAGCTGGAGAAAAGGAGGCTCAGGGTGACCTTATTGCTCTCTACAGGTACCTTAAAGGAGGCTGTAGTGAGGTGGGGGTTGTTCTGTTCTCCCACATGCCTGGTGACAGGACGAGGGGGAAAGGGCTAAAGTTGTGCCAGGGGAGGTTTAGGTTGGATGTTAGGAAGAACTTCTTTACCGAAAGGGTTGTTAGGCATTGGAATGGGCTGCTCAGGGAAGTGGTGGAGTCACCATCCCTGGAGGTCTTTAAAAGATGTTTAGATGTAGAGCTCAGTGAGATGGTTTAGTTGAGGACTGGTTAGTGTTAGGTCAGAGGTAGGACTGGTGATCTTGGAGGTCTCTTCCAACCTAGACGATTCTGTGATTCTGTGATTCATTAGCATAGAAAAATTAAGAGTCTTATCACAGAAGGTAGCCTTTTGTTTTGTTTTGAGAAACAGCCTGTATCTACCCAGGTGCTCGTGGAGGTGAGAGCCCTCAGATATAGCCCACACTGGCAGGTCTGATACATCTCTTTTCAAAGTGGCTGTGCATATGTGACTGATGTGTAAGTATGCAACAAATGCTTTGCATCCCAGCTATGTCAGCCTCGTTGCACATGCTAAATAGAGCTGTCTGTGTATGCATAGTAAACCCAACATGTCTGGAATGCATCAGACATGCTGGACATATGCAGATCACCTGCTTGTTGTGGGATTTAGAAGTTAGTAGATCGCTTCATTAGGTTTGGCAGGTTTGGGTCATGTAACTGAGCGACCTATAATGAACTGCTAACTGCAAGCCTGGTCCCATTTCTCTCCTCCTGTGAGGAGTCGTAGGAGTTCTTCATTCTTTGGTGAAGGAAGTTTCTCAGGTGGGAAGAGAAATGACTTCTCATGACTTCTGTTGGGAGAATATCCTCCGTGTAAAGAGGTTCATAGGAGAAAACCTGGAGAAGGTTCCTGAGAATGGAGCCAATGCATCCCTTTTCTACCTGGACTACTAATTTTACAAAGCAGAAGAGTATGACCTGAATGGACAAATCATAGTTTTTGACTGTTGTCCAGTCAGAAAGGTTTCCCAGATCTCAGATTACCACCTAAATTTGCTCGTCAGTCTGTCAGGAACAGCCAAGGAAGAATCTCAGCTTTGCCCTAAGATACTTTGTGAAGTGAGTTAGTAGGTATCTTTACCTTTCCTATCAGACCTTTATGAATTCAGGTACAGCAGGGATTTACATTTGTCCTAACTGGGCCAGTATCAAATGAATAACATCTCCTGTTATGTGATCGTCCTTCTTCAGGAAAAGACCACTTCAAAAAAACAAAAATAAATTTAGAAATCAGGTGTACCTCTGGAGAGTCTGAGGGTGTGAAGAAGAAAAGGAAACAGAAATATGGCTGAGAAGCTTATTTTTGCAACAGCATGTATATTTAGCCTGCATATTCGTGTATTAGGACTGATCTCCAGACTTCATGATGCCCCATACACCATTTAATTTCTATTTGAACTCTTAGGCTGAAGTTCATATTAGAATGAAATTCACTCTTGTTCAGAGAGCTGGCACATGGCCTGTGAAGTCCCACTTCAGTACATTCGTTATTGTTTAACTCAATCTAGAAGTGCTGCACAGAGCCTTTGAGGGCTCCCAGAATTTTCTCCAGAGTCTGTTCAGCACCTTCTCTTAATAGGGAGTGAAATACAGAATCATTCAGGTTTTTAAAGTCTGTAGGACAGCTTTGGGGCAGAAGAGTTATTTTCCTTTAGATTCAGGCTTCAGATTTTGCTCATACCAACACACGTGCTTAATCCCACTCACACTCACACTTGCTTAATCCCATTCACATGTAACTTGGATTTTTTGTGTGTAATGGCATTTGTTTTTATTTTTGTAATCTCTATATTATTTGCACAACTGCTGTCAAATTCTTGCCATGAAGGTACTGCAGAATAATTGCAGAATGCCTACATAAGTAATTTTTTTTTTAATGAAATCAAGCCTTGTCTGCTTGTAAAATTATTTTTAGTCACTGCATAAATGGACTTCATTATATTTAGACTGCTACCAATTATTCACCTTTCCCATGGGCTAAAAAGGAAAAACACAACACAAAACCATTCAGTTGTAGCACTTTTGAAACAATAGTGTCCTTATTATTTTTATTTTGCAAAATCATGTTTTTGGAACCTTGGCATTTTGTGTTTGAGTCATTAATCCCATTCTTTAGAAGTAGTCAAAGAGTTTACCTAATTGATAATATGAGCTCAGACATTGTGTTGCTGTTGATGTTGAGGCCCTGCAACTAATCTTTACTTGTGCAGTGCATTTCTTTCTACCACAGTTCTGTGATATTAATGGTGTATGGTAGTGAAAGAAATGTGTTTTATTCTAGAGTCTAACCCTGCTGTTATCAAAGTAACTTCCAGCTTATTAGCGACAAAGGACTTTTATCCTTTGTGCTGCCCTATTCGCCAGTGCTTCCTGAATTAAACTGCTGTTTCCTGTTCTTTATATGCATGACCACATCTGGGTAGCTTGCTCACAGCCCTGCTGCTTAATAACAATCACCTTCCCTTTCAGTCTCTGTTGATTGTTTCTAATTCACTCTGACAGATAGTGCCTGACAACTTGCCTGCATTTCCCTCCCTCCGTGACCTGAAGTTACTCACAGCACTTATATAGTCTGTCATTTTTAATATTTGATTTCATTTTAAGTTATGTGTTTTACTGAGAAGATGAAACCAAAAAAAAAGGGGAGGGGGATAGGGGGGAGGCTAGTAATGGAACATAAATTTAACCCTTCTCACTATACAGGGCATACCATACAAAAGTCTTTTTATGTGTGTGCTTATGTGGCTATCTTTGGCTCTCTGTAATAATGCCATTGCTGTATTTTTGTATTTTTCGTGAGCATAAACCTGAACACTATATTCTTTCAGTTAACTGGAGCTTGATCAGTTTTTATGTAAGAACTTTTTTTTTTTTTTTTTTTCTTCAAATGGCTTATAATTGGACAGCTTTCTCAGGGTTGGTATTAGGAGGAGCAGGAAGAAATGAGTTCTCATGGTATTTAAATGGATAGCCTCAACTAGGCTGTCAACATTTTTAATGTACCTTTCTTTTGCACTTATGTTTTTATTTGTCAGTGAATACAAATCAAGCTGACTCTCTAGAATAAAGCATGTGAGCCAGAATATGGCTGCTTTACAGTTGTTCCTCATTTCACTTAGATGAGAGGCCACAATATATGTAGATAGGTGGACAAAACTTTAAGATGCCATTCATCGTATGTCTCTGTCTCATGGACAAGTGTGTTATTCATGCTGTCACTAAAAAATTGACATTAGAGATAGAGGGGGGACGGAAAGTGAGTTAATCTGCTATGTGTGCTAAAGAAGCTATGGATTCCTGATTTTCAGGTTTACTTTTCTACTATTTCGGCTTTGTCATGCGTCTTAATGTCGTCATATACTTTGGCCACTGGCATATGTAAACAAATTGGATAATGTGGCTTGCCTGGAAGGACTACTGTCTACAGGCCATGCTTGCTGTACTGAGGGTAGAAGTCACATTGACTCTACTGAAAAATGAAAAAGAAAGGTTCTAAAATTCCAAGCTGTTGGTAATGTTGTCTGGTGTGACTCTGGTTGGGCAGCAGATGTTCATGTAGAGCTCGGTGTTGACTTGTTCAGGAGACAGCAACAGAGAGATGCTAGAAGCAGCAAAAATTATCTGTTACTTCAGTATGGAACTTGCCTAACCACAATTTCTAGTTGACTGCGTTCAGTGCCCAAGTTTCTTTGGAATTTCAGTCAGACCTACATCTTAAGTACAAGACGAAGTTGACTGAATTTGTATGATTTATAAATTTCATTGCCTATGCAAGGGAAGAGTGATGTTGGATTCTGAATTTGCTTGAAAATTTGATTCCAGTCTTTCCTGTAGTCTGTAGATTATAAAAATATTTAATTTCAGGCTGTAATTAAAAATAAGTAAATCAGATTATGTAGGAATTTCAAGTCTTTGCAAAATATTTTAAACTTATTGGTCTGAGAAAGGCAAAATCTTCCTAGGCAGGGCTCCTGGTGGTCTGTATGTGGTTGTTAATGGTAGGCTTCTTCTGGGATGGACTGTAAGCATCAAATTTATTTTAAAAATTGAGAGTATGTTTTTATGTTAAATAGTGTGTGTTTTGTTGTGTAAAAGTTGAGGGCTAAACTGTCATTGACTTCAATGGCAAAGATCCTAAAAGACCTGAAAATATGTGAGTTTTGGGAATAATTTATTTTGTTCACAAATTGTCTGGGAGCAGATAGGCATTTTCTCGTGTTGCTTTGTTGCTCAAAATTATTTGCAGTGTTCTTCATGGAGTAATGCTTGGGCTGCTGATTGTTTGCATTGTAAACAGTTTGTTGTAAATATTCACAATGTTGATGAGTTGCAGGGGTCATGTGCTGATGTCTGCGTTTCTTCATTGGCTGATAGACATAACTGGAAGCAGATGCCTGTCCTAATATTCTCTAAAAGAAAATCTCTACTAAATAGACTAAAAACTCTGCTCCTCCTTGGGGTTTTGCTTGATTAGTGATGAAGATGATAAAATAACAGCTCATGCCTTCTTCCCAGCTTTGGGTGCTTCTGAATTTCTTCCTCTGAGTTGGAGCCCGTGCGCACTGGACGTGCTCCTGTCTCCATTGAGTGATGGCGGACCTCCTGGTAACCTTAGGAGAACGTGGTTCCTCTGCCAGCGTGCTCCAACCTCCTTGCCCCGAAAGGATAGTGTGCCACCTGCTCCACAACACCCACTGAATCCTCTGCTAGCAGTCAGGTGGGATTTCACATGGCCTCAATGCCAGCCTGTTGCATCACCCAAGCCATTAGGAATTACCATGTTTCAGTGTTAGAGCTGAACGTACAGCTCACATTTACTTTGGCAGTCACTGAAGCTCCTCGTTTTTCCACATAAATGTTCTTGCTGGAGAGTCTGCTGCAATACTCAAAGATCAAATGCAAAAAGGGCAGGAGCATCAGACAGCAAAGAAACGTTTCCAACGTCAATAAATATATGTGAGAAAAAGTTCTCTATCTCTTCATTTCTGTTACAAAGTAAAACTTTGTGTAGGTTCCAGTCAATGCAGTTTATTTTCAGGGGCTGATAATTTCACTTATTTTTCCCAGACTATTTACGTTGAAGAGTACTAGACTGAATAAAGCTTAGATTATTGTTGCTCCGTTTCACTCTGGCAAAAGTGCTACCAGGGAGAGCACAGGATCCTGGCTGTCCATGTTCCATTAGGGTTGTATTTAATTATGGCTCTTCCTTTTTCTCCAGGCACTCTCCAGCTTCCTGGACCACACACCAGAATGTTTTGCTGGTCACTGTTTTTTTTTTTTTTTTTTTTTTTTTTTTCCTAGTCCTGCTGAGCACCCTCATTTCTACCTAAAGTGAATGGGAACTGCTGAAGCTCAGCACTCTCTAAATAAAGGCCCTTATTATCAATGTCACCGTTTGAGATAATAACTTGTGCCATGCATAAAGAGTGAAATCGCTGTGCTTTTTTAATTCCTTCATATGAGATTTTGCTGCTCTTTACTTTTCTCTACTGCTCAATGGTCCAGCATGGCTTTTGAAATAGGCGATGCCTTCTCTAATTAGGCACCATTGCAGTTACTGATGGATTCAGACAATTTTGTGCTCAAAGTTAATGAATGTTGGCTTTGATCAGCCTCTGACTGTGATTGGTAGCAATAGTTTTATCCACACATTATGCAAGTTGCCCAAACCTCTTGGTTGTACAAAATTGAGCTAACAGTCTTAGAGGAAAAAAAATCAGCTAAGTGAGCTATTGTTAGAATGCACCATGTGCAAAGAATCCAGCCTGTCTGAATAGAAAAAGGGATGCAAGAAAGCTTAGGAAACCCTAAGTGTTTAATTTGAATCTTAAGTATTTGGTGAAAGGTTGTGCTGCAAAAGCTGTACATTCAATTGGATTGAGCACATGTGTCTTCCTCCTGCAAAAGCCACTTGGCTTCCTGTCCTGGCTCTGCTACCCAATCACTAAGTGATGTTCTAGAAAAAAGTGTCAAGCTCAAATAATCAGGCTGCCTTTAATGATCTCTGCAGCCATCTCCGTCTCCTGTCTGTGCAGGGTTTATAGGTGCCAGGTATATATGTCTGTCCCACACCTCTCCACGCTGCGGCTCTCTGGGATACGTGCTTGCTGCATCAGAGCTCACACAGAGCAAAGTGAACCTGTGTGACCGCTGTACTTGTGCTTTCTCTGTACGGTTTTTGATGAATTTGCATTAGGTGATTATCCCCTTATGCATGTCTCAGAAAGGCAGGTAACTCCACATTGTCAGTTTTCCATCTGTAGCATGTGGATAATTATACTTTCCTGCCTCACATGGGTGTTGTGAGCACTAATTAGTTAATGTCTTTTCAACACTTTTATCATACAAATACTAAGCAGTTATTGCTATAATTATTATTATTTCATATTATTTTGTTGTTCTTCAAATAAGTGATTTTGAGCACTCAGTTATATCTGAATATTTGAAAGTATAACTTCACATACATTAAATGACAATGTTTTGGTAATGCCAGTGGGTCAATTTGAAAGACTGATGCGTGCTTTTTGCTTGTCAATTCACAAATCCACTCTGTAGCAGAGTTTTCTTTAAAAATGTGCCTCTGAAACAACTGGATCATCCCACCAAACACAGAAATCCAGAGTCTGTAATATAATAAGGCATAACGCAGTTTACATTAGTTGATTAATGCTGCATGCTTTGAGTGTGCTATGAGCACTGGAAAAAACTTGGTTGGCTAGAGGGAATATGGCTTTGGACATCAATGGTTGAACTACAGCCGTGTGAATTCAGCAATGTGGTATTCCTGAGTTTGTGCCAAAATCTCTGGACTTCTGTAGACCTTTACGTTCTCCTGAACTTAAGTAAAATTTAAGTAAACTGTAAAGGGGAAAAATAACAAATAAAAAACCAACCAAACAAATCCCTCAAACCTTAAGCAAAAGGTATGAAAGAGATGAAGTCATCATATTTCCTTTGATTCAAAGTGGAAAGTACGCATCTGACAAGGGTGATCCAGGGGATGGTAAGCCTGGTCAGAACGCTTCCTCAGTTACCAAATCCAGCTCTGACTTTCCCTTGGCCTCGGGGTTTTCTGTGAAAGATTTAAACTGCTCCATATTATATAACTTTTAAGTCTCTAAATCCTGTCCTTAAACACAAGCTTTTCCTCGGAGAGGGGAAATTGTGATATGGGGAAGCTTCTCCCTGCAGATGGAGGGTCCACTTTCCTTAGCAAGCTCTATTTTTCTGGACTACTGTGGAAACCTTTCCATAGTCTGAGGATGGTACAGAAAGATAATGGTATGAAGGATAAATTTCCCAGGCAGAAGGCACAGACATGGGAGTGAAATTCTTATTATGTATCGGCACTTGAAATTGGATACAGAACAAAGTAGATCTCTGGCAAGCATCTGAAGAACTGATTGATTATGGAGCACTGTGAGGGGAAGGAGAGGAGGCTGGCAGGTAGGGATGGATGAGCAGGGAACTATAGGAAGCTGCAAATCTTCAGCCTCTCATCCACAAAGACCAGGAAAAAGGAATGCAGCTCAAACCTTAAGCCATCTTTTTCTTGGAGCCTCATAAGAATCCATGAAAGCATGACTGTAATTGGATTAGAGTTTGTGTGGAGGCACACAGCCCCTTTGCAGACGTCCTTGACTTGCTATCTGATTTCCTTGTGGGGCAGCTATAAATTTTGCTGGTGAGGCCATCATGCTAGGCTGTTGCTGGAGGCTATGCTTTCCAGGGGAGCACCTTTGTGCTGCCCCCAGGCCAGTTTCCTGCTCTATGACCATGTGTACAATCAAGGTGGTTGGCTCGTCCTAGACCAGGTTGTCTGCTCTGTGGGGCATGTGATTGCACAGGGCAGGGGGCACACTGTGGACTTGGGTATGAGAGACATGTGGAGGTCTTTTTGTGGTGGAGAGAGAGAGAAGGTGGGATGGGAGAGGGAGGAGAACTGGGGGTCAGTTCCATGCGGACAGGCCTGCAAGAGCTGCCAGGTCAACCCTCTCAGCAGAAGGCAACGACTGCCCTGCTCAGTTGGATGGATCACAACAGGATTTCTTTCCCTCTGAGCTTTTCCCATGGGGTTTTCTGTGGGAAGATATGATCTCTGTACAATAAGCTATCAGCCTTGTGACAGCTATATAACACCTAGACTGGTTCACCTGCAAATGGCGTTTTCAAGGCTTCTTCATTCTAAGGATTGTCTGGGAGTGACTATGAGAACAGAAATACCCTTTACTGAGGGACATTTTGAAAATGTCTATTTGTAGAGTAAGGATGCTGTATCTGATGTGGATAAATAATGTAGGAGAGTCTTGCAATTCCTGTGTAGAATTGGTGAGAATTTCTTGCAGAATTGGAAACACTGTTACAAAATTCTTAGGCTTCAGTAAATTCAGCTTTAAGAGTGACTTTAAGTCTACAATTAGGATGGGAATAATTAAATACAGAAAGGATATATAATTTTGAAATGTGACAACTCTTTTCTTGTAGTTGCTTGTGCTTGCATACATACCACAGTATTTTATGGTTTGCACCTGAAGTTACTTACGCACTATGCCCAGCAGCTATATGAATATCCATTTATGTGACTTTATAATCAGTTTATTAGGGTTTTAGTGCCTTGTTGCTGTTATTTTTATCAGCCTAAGCTACAAGAAGTTAATTTGAGTAGTTTCATAAACTAAGTTTGAAAGAAGTCCATTCACCTAAAGCTAAGAGTCTATGGATACAGTCCAGTCCTGCTGAAGTAGTGGCAGTTTTTTTCTTCTCTTCAAGGAAGTCCCAATGTAAGCTTTAGTGTTGTGGATTTTAAAGTGTTAATTTTGTAATGATTTTTATAGTGTAGAGATGTAACATTTCAGTAGACCAACAGATATCTCTGCAGGGAAAAAATAGATAAGATTTAGAGCAAAGAATCATTTTTCTGGTCCCTTTCCTTCCCCCCCCCCCCCATATTAACTGGTATGAGAAAAAAACTATCACATCTCTAACACTTGTCATTCTTAGAATAGACTATCACAGTTCCAACAACACACCTACTACATACAGTAAACAATTTATTTAATTGATGTCAGAATTATATGCTATTAAAAAAAAATAAATGCATGAGTGGGATTATCTGGAGGAAAATTTTTTAGTACATACAATTATAGCAGGCAAAATTTATTAAGAGGCCATCATCAATACCTCATTTTGTAACTGTGACTATGTGATGTTTTGTTGTGGTAAATAAGCATGAATAAATTGCCAACTTTCCTATGCATTCCAAACATGATATTGTTGTGTGCCCGTGACATAAAATAGCTGATCATCCTACTAGAAAAACAAACCAAACCCAAACTCCATTAATTAAGCATGTACCTTTATCTTTTCTTAATGTTTTAACAGTTTTAGGAGGGGACAAATTGTGTAGTAATATTGTGTAGTAAAAAAAAAACGAACAGAGCTGAAGTGGCCCACTTTTAGTTTGAGTGAGAAACATTGTAATAGATTGAGCTGCTATTATAGAAAGTTTATTATTATTGGTATATAAACTAGCTGGGGGCTTAAACACAGAGCAGCTGGGTAATTTGCTAGCTCCTGGATCCAATTAAAAAAATCTATGTTCTGTCCACAGTAGGGGAATGGTCATAGCTGAGAAACTACTATATTTTAGATAGACACACCTGTGGCATGTTCACTATTATAATTTGTGTAGTCTGTAGAAAACATTAAACCCTCTCATTACTGTCTTACATAAGACAGGCACTTCAAGCAGTTCCACATTTATCTGAGATTACCAGTTAAACTCATTAAAAAACAACTAGGGCTTGTTCACTGAATTGGATGTTTTCAGGATTTTGGTGTGCTTCGTGACTAACAACAGTATGTCTTTGATTAGGGAGATGACATTCTTTTGGGAAGGCTTCTGACTTTCGGAGTTTTTGTAAGCTGGGTGTATCTTGGGTGACAGGTATTTTGTTAGCTCTTAGACTCTTTGTTGGTAAAGTTAAACTTCTGAAACTGCAATCTCTTTTTTTCATTTGAGGAAGTAATGCACCATTAACACTTCAGGTTCTAGCCAGACTCAGGTTCTGACAGCAATTACAGGTTACTGATGGAAAAAATTGTTTGGAAACCTCCTTATCATTACTGTTTCCCTTTTGTTTATAGCAAGTAAGTGAGGGAAAGAAACTTAGATTTGTAACCAGGTAGCTGTACATTGTGCTTCTCACCACCAGTGTCCTGGTTTCCTTCTACTGTTTTTTTTTGTTTGTTTGTTTGTTTGTTTGTTTGTTTTTCTGTTTTTCACTCTCTTTTGCATTAAGTTGCATGCTTGTTGCAACCTACTAAAACCTTGTATGTTCCTTTAACCCTGTGAGTAAACATAGTCAATGCGTGGTTTCACTGGGGTCAATGGAGTGATGTTTGTGGATTCCTCTGCTCAGAAATGTAAGTGCAGTCAGGATCCCAGCTGAAAGTTGCAAGCTTTCCTAGGACAGTGGCTAGTTTTGTCTAGTATGCTAGGAAGTTATCATCTCCTTAGCCACAGTGCACGGTTCCTGATCTGAATCTGGCCAATATCAGCTAAGATATGCAGGCAGCACTGTAATACAAGTAAGAATAATAATGGTATTTAACATTGCTTTTTTCATAAATCAATCAAAGAAGTCAAAGCAGCAGGCATAACTAATATTCCTTACAGTCAGATAGGGCTACATCTCTTTCATAAAAAGTGTTTTTCTGCAATATTTAACCATTGTTGGCAACAATCATCAATATTAATCCTTAACAGCAACATGATAACCAAGCTAGCAGATAAAATGGCTGTTAAAAAAGTAGGAAAAAGAGGAATAATAGGATTGTGGAATTTTAATATTCTCTAGCTATTTATTAAAAAGTGCTTATTTTGTATGTGTTTATTTCTAATAATCAACTATAACATTACTTTGCAAAAAACTGTAATTGCTTCTTAATTTCAAATCCCAGTTCCTTTGTGCTGTATACAAAGGTAGGATATTTCTGTACTTATTGTTCACAGCACTCTGTGTAAAAAATCACGTTCATTTCAAGAAGCTGTTATGGTATTGATTCTGGTAAAGACTTCCATTAACTGACCAATCTAAATCTCATAAGTGATGTCAGGATAGTTATGCATTTGCTTGGTTCAAGTATTCAGCCATTATGTTAGAATGCAGGCAGTGTCTGAATATGGCTGTTAAATTATTTCTAAATACCGAACCAGAACAGCTTAACAGTTCTGCAGTTTGAGACTGACACAAAAATGACAATCTGCCACCTCTTTGTTTTTTAAATATTAACGTTGTATTGGGATAGTATTTTTGGAGTAAAAACCTGTGGCATGAGAGGATAAGTGACATAAACAAAGGCAGCTGGGCTGCATGAAATAATGGAACAATAAGGCCCTTACAGCCGTTCTCATCACTCCAGTATGTTAATTAGCATTCTGTTGTGGCCGCAACACTGAAAACATGTAATCTGTATTGGTGTACTGTACAGCTGTGAACACACATTCTTTTTTGTTAGTCCCTAGAGTTAGCCTTGCCATTGGCATATGTGTGTGGGCCAAAAGTCAAACCAGCACCACTAAAATACCACACTACAGAAGCAAAATATATTTTCTTTTATTTATTTCCACCGTAACCTGTGATGTAATCTGGTTACACAGCTTCTGTTTTACTTCTGTTTTTTTTTAAACAATATTCTGTGTGTGTATGTACATGTGTACGTATGTGCATGTGGGCACATATTTGCATGTGCCTGAACAGGAGCATATATAGAGCCAAAATAATAATCTGAAAAAGAAGTGATTTAGGAAGATAAAATGTTCTATAAATAAATAAAAGCTTATTCCTCAATAGGACAGTTTTAAAACTCTGTCAAGAGGAACATTACAGCTATATTTTCTTTCTTTGTGTGTGTGGAGAAAAGAAATCTAGTTCAATATTTTTATTCTTAATTTTATTAAAGAATACAGTTTAGAACTCAGCAGTGCTTTAATGAATTCAGCTGCACAGGCATGGCACATTTACATTATTTTGATACAAACATGTCAAAAAACAGTGAAAGTAAAACTGAAGAAATGTGATTAAGGAAAAAAAAAGTTTGTCATTTATTCTGCCTTCTAAAAGAAATCGTACTAAAGTCAGGATCTCAGACTACTTTGTGCACATTAACCTTAGCTGACCAGGGGTTAGAGAAGACCACCTAAAAAAGGTTTGATCAAGTGGAAATCATTCCCCATCTGAGGAGACTGGTATTTCTCTGTAGTGCTCCTGTAATTTAAAAGCACGCTGACCTAATGCACAGGTATTTACCTAGAAAAAAAATGTTACCTTTTAGATCATAAATTAGATTTAAAATTAAGAAATATGATTTCTATCTATTTCCTCTTAAATGTACATTTACACAGTGAATATTCACTTGTCAAAACTGTTTGCTGGTATCCATTTATTACTTCATTGTGATGATTTCTGTACTCACAAAAAATAAGAAGTAGGAAAAATTTCTCTTAGAAAATAACTTGCAATGCTCTCGGGTGAATACATCCTTTATCCGTACTCAGATGATAAGAGTGAAGGCTTCGCTTATATTTCTGTACTAATCTACTTCAAACTTGATCTTGAAAAATTACCCTCATTGCACAAAGAAAATACAGCATTTAAGTCACCATGCTGATCAAATTTGTTTCTGCTTTTTGACTGTGGAGGGAACAAATTGTTTGGTGATTCTGTGATGTGAACCAGCGTTCACTAGGGAACTGAGTAAGTTTTTTTGTTGTTGTTGTTTAACCACTTTAATTCCTTCCCAAGTAGATTGTAACTCTTAACAAGAGAGATACTTATTATAATATCATATTTTTATATGAAGTACTGAAAGTTTATTTTAAAGCTTAATACTTTATATTGCTATTGATAGCATGATTTTAGAAGAGAAGTATCAAATATTTAGATTTCATGCTTTGCATTACTGTTTTTATGGAAATAAAAATCAGGAATGCTGCTTTAAAAATTAAATTTCTGTAGAAATAAAATACAGGCTATCAAAATAGGAATAAGAACAACAACAAAAATGTTAGTAGCTGTCTCTGAATTTGTCTTCATAGTGGTAAAAGTATATAATTAATAGAAGAATTTTAGCTCCAGATGTGGCTATACTATAATAGAGCCTTATAAATGCTACAGAAAGAAAAATTGCTTGGAACGAATGAGAACCAAATCAAGAGCACACCTGGGTTTGACAAAGATTGCATTTACTGACTGCTGTGCTATCACATTACAGAGAAAGACCAAGTCTTTGGGAGCAGCTGTAGAGAAAGGCCTGGCAAATCTGCATGCAAATAGCAGCACATTGTTAACTTAATCAGATGCCGAGGAAAAGATGTGCCAGACCATGAGGATGATCTATAAACAAGTACAGAGTCCAGAGAGATTGCGAAGGCTAGGCAGATTAAAAAGGTATACCACAAGGGTTCTGTCCTTGGGTCAGATTCTCATCTTTTATGTTGCCTGAAGGTTACTGCCATTCAAGCTAACTTATCACAGTGTTTGTTATAGCCCATTGTAGTAAATTTGTCAAATAGTCCCCGATTTGTTCTTTGCACAGATATAAATAATTGCATATTATTTTGGGAGTTTGGTAGCTCTTTGTTCCTTGGTGGTAGAGATGTGGGTATTATTTTCTGAAGGAACAGTGTGTGATTTCATAACTCCTATTAAATAATATTACTGTATAAATGTCTCAGTGTAGTGAGATAAGAAATAGTGCAATATACTGTATAAAGAGACATATCTTCTATTAAAAGAAAATCTTTCTTATAAGCTGAAGTGCCCTGACTACAACTGTCTTAAGAATGTTAGACACCTGCCCTTCATACCATTGATATTAACAGGAACATATGTTTAAAATCTTCTCTAAGTCTAATATCATAAAAAAATAAAGAAGTAATACTATTTAATCACCCACTGCTTAATAGTGCCTTAGTTGTTTACTGCCATTGCACTAATTGCTCTCTACTAATGTGTTTTTGTGTGATTTCCAGTAGTGCTAAAAGAACCAAGATCCATAAGCAATTAAATGTAGTGTTTTTATCTTAAAAAATATATCTACTGTAGACTAGCAAATGAACAGTGGTATTCTTTAAAAAACAAGAGAGACTTGGCAGTTGCATAGCTGCAGAGTAATAGGTATTTTTCATTGCATCTTTTCCACAGTGACATTGGAGTAATCTTTATGAATAAGCAAACTGCATAAAGCTGAGCATTTTATATTATATTATGGGCCAGAATCTCCTCTCATACTGTTATAAATCAGGTATAACTTTATTAAAGAGAGAGGAATTGCCCCCATCTAAAAGTAGACTCAGGCCTTTTGTTTCTGCAAATGGATTTCTTTTTTTTTGGAAAATGCAACTTTTAAAATCTGAAATACAGATGCATCTCACCCAAGCACACATGCATAAATATTTCAGTTCTACCTTCTGCATGGAGAACCACATGCAGGGCCAGGCAGCAGGCAGTGGGGCCGGGCAGGCAATCCGAGTCAAAGACAGTGCTTTGGATCCTCAGCTGGATCATTGGGAGCACGACGGAAATGATGTGCAGAGACTTGTAGGAGAGAAAGCAACACCAGTTACATACTGTAGCATCCTCTGCCAGAGGGTTAATTGAGTAATGTTGTTGGCTCCAGAAGGAGCTTGCTGCCTGAGACAGGGCACTGCAGTGGAGACTGTGAGGGTGATGGAGGTGAGGGGAAATTGGACATAATAGCATTAATAATAATAATTAAAGACTAAAAGTAACAAAAGAACACATAACTAATACACCAGTCTCTTGCTTTTTATTACAAAATTAATATTCATATGAATGCTATCAGAGCTATTCAATATTAAGCTGGTAAGACAAAAGCCACACTGTACTATATTATACAGCATATTACACAATGTTTGTTTCTGTGGATTTTGACCATCTTAGAGCAAACTAACAGCACTACCAAACACTCTGTTTGCAGGTCTCCAGCACAAGGCCCTCAATCAGCACAGGATCCACAGACCCACAGAGTGGCAACACACTTCACTTTATATGGGGGGAGGTAATGAGATCAATTAGATCCTCATCCATTGAGCTGTAGACAGCTGTTGGTGCATAATAATCATCATTAGAGGTGGGTGAATGTGGGATACTGGATTTGCCAGGCTACCCGCAGGTATTCTAAAAATGCCAGGCTTAACTCTTGAGTATTTTGAGTACTTGAGGCCAGCGTTTTCTCTGAAGTCTCTCCTGGGACTACTGATCATAAAAGAAGATAAAGGTACATCTGAGAGCAAGGACAGCTACAAGGCTGCCAGGCTGTTTTCGGGGATGGAGAAAGTTGAGCAGATAAACCCTGCCATCTGTTCTGAAAACACTGCCCTCTTCAGGGCCACATGGAGCCCGTGGGCAGTGAATCCCAGGGTTAGCCACCATCTGAATTCAAACCTTCATCAGCCATGCTCATCATCCAGTTTCTTCTCTCTCGATGATAGTTTCATGATAGGAATTGCAGCCTTTTCCGATTTGGGTGGACTCTCTTTGGTTCATCCCATACTTCAGTGATTATCTATTACGTGTTCCCCTCCTTCCTTTTTTTAATACCAATACAACCAGGTTATGTGTTAATGAAGTTGGGCTGTTTTGAATTATAACAACAAAAGGTCTGATATTGATGTTGCTTTTTGGATAGTGGGTAATGTAGCCTTCTTGGTATTTAATTTCGAGCCTTTTAACCACGTCTAGGCTTTATAAGCACCACCAGAATGTCCAGCAAACACAGTCAGTGTTGTAATCAGCATCATTCCTAATTATTAATTTTAGGATTTTCTTTGAAACCTCAGTAAATGCTTGCTGCATTAAATACTTATATGTTAAAAACATTATAAAACCCTCTTACTTGATGCTGTTATTCATATACATCCTTGCAATTCCATATATTCTGCACTTCATACTAATTCTTGTAACCTTCATAATTCTTGTAATTAGGAGTCTTATTTTAGGAAGTGGATGCGGCCATTCCAGTAGAATAAATATGATACATATCATTACTGTTTACTTTTCTGTTGGCAATGTAAGTAACAATCCACTTCTTTTGGTGGGCTTTCTCATTCATTCATACTCCTTAACATGGGTGTGAGTTTCCAGTGTGAAATGGTGGTATCTCACTGGTTAAGTCATATTAGTATGTATAGGAGTTTAATAAAAACAGCCCAGCAGTCATAGGGTAGTAGAAAAAAGAATGAAAGCAAATATATGCAAGAGAGAAATTGTGTGTGAGATGAGATCATCTGAATCCTAATCTGAGTTTTTTGACAAGTCTTCCGGCATGGCTTTGTGTCATGTACTGCTGCTGTCTGATTTCTGTGTCTAAATCTATTCCTGATGTCAGTGGGTGTAGCTCTGTTGCAGCTGTACATGTATACATGAGCAACAAATTTGGCCCTATTTTGGAAAATACTTATGTACCCTGTAGGTTGCTGTGAGGATTAATTTGTTAATATTTGTACAACACTCTGAATATATAAAGTGCTATATAAGTGTTTAGTAGTATTAAGTCCCCATGAATCACTTATTTGTCCTCAGTATCAGTGCAGAACGTGGTTTTTGCTCTTATGGACTAGTAGAGCTTAGAAAGGAAGAAAAGGAAACAGTTGCTATAGTTTCAGCAACTGGCAAAACAAAGCAACTGGCAAAATGTGCTCTATTCTACATGCACACAGATAATATTTGGGTAGATGGTCACACAGTACCAGTGTACAAATATTTATCTGTTTGCGAAGAGAGTATCAGGCTTTATTGCCCAATGATGCAAACTGTTATTCTTGTAAACATCGCTGGTTTTCTCATATGTATAAAGACTATTTTTAAGACTAACTGTATGTGGGAGAAGAATCCATTGTATTTTATTAGATTAAATTGACTATACTGGTTTTATGGCCTAGCACTTTTTTGGTATATCAACTAGTTGACTGCAGATTCAACCACATGGTGGTCTTTCCTTAGATTTGTTTTCATGATGTGTGTAAAAACAAATTAAGCCTGTGCACTTAAAACATCGAATATCTGAGGCAATGGCTAGATAGAAGGTAATAGGAATTTCTCAATTCTGTGGCACTGTCATCATCAGTTTGGTTATAGCAGCTGCTCCTTTCTTACTGGTCAGTTTTATTTCCTATTCTCAGATACCTTCCTCTAAATGAAAGAGATTAAGACAGCCATCTTCTTGAAATCTGGTAAAATGTGGCAGATGAAAGAAGACATCAAGCCAGGCATTCTGTCTGGCATGGCTGAGCTAGGGTTCAGACACTACTTTAGAGATTTCACCGTACGCATATATATCAGTAATGAAGTATCATGAGACTAAGTATCAGTATCAGCTGGGGAAGAGCCAACAATGAAAATGTGTCTTGGACTGTGAAATTTCAATGCATTCATTAATCAGAAAGCATGCTACCTTCCTGATTCTGGATTATATAGGCTGTTCTCAGGCCCAGCAGGGGAAGGCAGTATGGAAACCCCACAGGTGCAAAGCAGCATTCCTTAAATTGCCTTAGGGTGGCATGGTGCAATTTAACATTGGGCATGGTGCCTGCAGAACATAGCAGAACCTGGGCGTCAGGTTCTGATCAAGTACATTAATTTTGTTTCTACTTTTGAATTTTAACTAGTACCTTGTTCTTATAAGTAATCACGTTGTTGTTTTGTGGAACTGAAAAGAGGAAGATCATCAACGTGAGAGAGAGATTTGGCAGGAGAATGTGAAACCTTCAAGTTTATCTATCATCCCTCTAAGACATAAAAGAACATATAGTAAGAGCAGTGATGTGCATTCAGCATGAATGGTGCCATGTGTCTTCTCCTCTCCCTATACCAAAGTTATGAAATATTTTAGTCACAACAGTCAGCAGTTGTTACGAACCAGGCAACATTATGGTTTTAACTGGTTACAGGTTACAATTACACAGATTACCACTGTGAGGAAACTTAATTCACAATAGTTTCTTAAGGTTTTTGCCAACTACAAGAATTGAAAGAACAAGAGTTCTTTTATGTCCTTCTCCTGTCACTCTTCCAGTATAATTCCAGTCATTCATCTCTCCAACTCAGAAACATTTAAAATTAATCTAAAGGGGGAGTTGATCATCACCAAATAATTATAATCAGATGCAAGATTTGAAACACAGTTTCCCAAGGTGATGCAGTTATTCCCAGGTGTCAAAGCAGATCAACCTTTTCTCCCTCCTCTCTGTGTCTGGACATGGAGGGCAGCTGGAGCCTGACCCTGAAGTACAGTAATGTATTATGGTAGTTTGGTCATGTAAGAAATGGAGCAGGATGGAAGCAGGTGACGTCTCCCAGTGTCTAGACCTTGTTCTTATAAGTAATTAACTCCATTGTGTGTCAAAATGTTGTCAGCTATGATTGAAGCTGGCACTTTTGTGGTCCATACTGTCTGATTTTTGGATAGGCAAAAACATCCATCTTGTGGCTGAGTAAACCTTCTCTCAGGTGGCATTCAGGTTTTTCAATATACCTTCTTCCAAAGTAGAGCAACATCCATAAAATACAAGATTGAAAGACACAACACATGATAAATTAGAGTTTCAAATGGTACTGTTGCCCTAAATGAAGAATCCTGAATTTTGTATTTAATTTGTCTACTTGTTCAAAGATTGCATGTATTGCATATGAGGTATTCTGTTGTATGTAGATACTCTCCATTGGTCATCTCAGGCAGTCATGGCTGTATAAGGATGGCATTGAGATACCTGATGTTTATGAAGTCAACAGTAAACTATGCATCCTCCCCAGTTTTGGGGGGTAAGTAGCCTTTGTTAAGCATGACTGCTACATACATCCTTTGAAAACATACCATTGCTAACGTCTGCGAGGATGCAGCTGTGGAAAGCAAATATAGTGAATGGGCCTTCCAAACTTCTGGTACTTCAGAACTGTTTAATAATTGTCACAGAAGCATAGCCTA
Source organism: Netta rufina (assembly GCF_964035555.1). NCBI lineage: Eukaryota > Metazoa > Chordata > Aves > Anseriformes > Anatidae > Netta > Netta rufina. Next base: position 20,223,999 of record NC_140136.1, read on the forward strand.
TTTAAAACACAAAAAATGAATTAATGACTATTTATTACTTTTTTTCCGATTATTTTGTTGCTAAATGTGTTTCTGTTAGCAGAAGCACCTCTGAACAGTATCATATTGCTTCTTTTGTTGATCTGGGACTTGTAAGAGGCTAGATCATTATCAGTCATTTTGTAAATATTTGTTTCTACTTGCAGATACCCGTTTGACTGCCTTTACTTTTCCTGAAGTTTCACCCAGGTTGTACCAAGTAAAGTCTCTTAAAGATGCTGCTGGCATAAATTTTTCATCTGGGCTTTCTTCCTACAGACAAAATAAATTTATTTGCAGCACTCTGGACTAAAGAGAGCCGCTATCTAACCCTGACCATTTTGACATCACAATGCACTAAGTCCAAATTTTCTGCTCTCAGTAATCCTGTAGTCCAAAGCAACAGTCATTTTTTTTCTTCATGTAGCTGTGACACAGACTGAATTCCCATCCGTTATCTTCACAGAAAGTGATGGCTCATTTTTCAAAGCACTGATTGGCAAAAATTTTGTGGATGACTGTTTTTGATGATGATTATTTTTGTAGATGGGTTATTTGCCGTACTCTTCAAGTGCTCCCTAGGCTTTGACTCCTGATGTTGTCCAGGCAATTCAGCAGGTATACCATAGCCTGTTTAACTGGTCTCATGGGAGACTGATTGCCTGCTCACTCACCTAAATTGGTATTAGTGTAGTGTGTGGAGTGGAAAGACTTTCTTCAGTTAATGCAGTATGTTCCAGATCAGGGGTTTTACATTTTTTCTGTTTTACATGGTTTCCCTATGTAAAAGCTGCTGTTGCTGGGTGACTACTGGCATTCTGCTGGATAACTTTAGAAAGCTATAACCTGGCTGAATAGATCATGTCACAGCTCTAAACATTAGAGGTAGAATTGCATCCGGTGTCTGTTGGCTTTTGTTCTGTCAAGGCTAGAAAAATGCTAACCGATCTGATAAGCGTTTAAAACATTATCTAAATCAGGAGCATGAAATGGGCTGGATTTGTACTCAGTGAGAGCTCTGTAATGGCAGAAGCATGCATGATCAGATATTCCTGACCTTCACCAATGGGCTATTGGCCCGTCTGCTGCTCTGAGTTTTTGCTGTCATCAGCTGTGCTGCCAGGGTCAGCTGTAGCCAACTCTTCTATGCCATCGCCAGCTTGCTGGGAGCAGAGACCACTGGGCTCCTCAGTGCAGATTTCAAGCAGAATGGCAACTGGCACAAAGCTCTTGCTTTGGCACCCTTCAGTCATCCAGGTTCTGTTCTTTATCCTTCTCTTCCCAGTTTTTGCCTTGCCTTGCCGAAGAATTGTGGCACTAGCAGAATCTTCCATTCTGGGCAATTATTTTAGGTACTCTTTGCTAAGAGACCTAGAATTAGGGTTTCTCCTCAAGTTAGTTCCAGAAAAGAATCTGAAAAAAGGGAGATGAGGATTTTTTGGCTTTGGTATTGGCACTCTTATGGTCATGTTTGCTGGCTCTCTTTGTCTACCTTGTGAAATTTCAGGGCAGTCCAACAAAGAATTAATCTCTCCTGGGACTGCAGTCCCTATTGTATCAACCCAATTGGCTTGCTTCTCTCTGGAGAAGCCAAAAAATATCAGCAGTAGATTCTTGCGACAGGTTTCTCCAAAAGCAAACTGGACAAGAACTTTGAGCGTACTTTTTTTTTTTTTTTTTTTTTTCTTTTCTGAAAGTTGTTTCAATGGACAAAGTAGATTCAGAACTTTTTGATTTTGGAATACTTCCCTGTCTAATTATGGTGGGAAATCTAATTTGATCTGAAACCTCTGAGTAGCCCCCTTGTACTGACCTCTCAGAACTGACAATGTCTTTTTGCCTGGAAAGTATTTATTCCCTAAACTTTATTTCAAAGTTTGAAGTAGGTGTTGTGAATTTGTGCAGTGTCTCCTTGGAAGACCAGAATTTGTAGTTAAGTGTACATTTAGCATGCTAAAGACAAAGTCAACAGCAGAAAGAGAAAAATGTACCTCCCCACTATCTTTGGACTATCTTAAAACATTGAATTGTCCATTTTTCTGCTTCTCAGTTTTGGTAGGAAACCCTGAGCAGTTAGTGTCCCTGGCTAGGGCTGTGAATAAGCACTATGGGTTCTCCCTGAAGGCTGCTGAGCCTTGGCTCTCAGCTCCCTGATTTGACCCCGCAGTAGCTGTATCAATTCTCCTCTGCAGAAAGTGAGCACAATGCTATTAAATATTATGCACGAGATTGGACAGGGGTCTGGGGGTGGGGGGAGGAATAAGGAGCTGGGGGTTGTCCCTTTAAAAGCACTGAGTTAGTAGCTGCACGATTAGGCTTTACTGTCTGTAGTTCCTACTATACCTCTGAAGCACTTGTATGGAATGGATGCTTCAAATTAAGTATGACCTGGTTGTCCAATCCCAATTACCTAAAGAATCCCTCAATTTGCTTAACAATTCCCTCACAGCTATTATGTCTCTGACTGATTGTCCCCAGGACTCTCTTAGGCTTACAGCTAATGTAATTGATTCTTCAGTAGTAGCCTGAAGGGCCATTTGGCTTCAACCATGGTTGGGAGATTTTTTTTTTTCAAACTAAGTTAAAAGAATGGTTATTTTTTATAATAGTTTTAGTTTTGGAGAGTGGGGGTGGAGAGAATCATCTGGACGCAGCTTGGAACAACAGTCCCTGCCAGATGAAGAAGTGTTTTCGTTAGACTTTCTCAGCTGAACTGGCTTTGGGTTCAGCTATGCAGTCTATGCAGTCTTCAAACCCAAATTTGGGTGAATATTTCTGAAAAGTGCTGTTGTGAAAGCTTTTTTCTGACATTTTCATCTCTTTCTTCTTAGTCAAAATAGGAAGAATTTTTGTTTTTATTTCTTTATTTTTTTATATTTTTATTTTTATTTTTTTATTATTTTATTTTTTTATTTCCCCCCCACACTCCTCTCTGGACCTGAATAAACATCAGCCATGATAGATGCCCCATTTCAATTGTGACAAAACTATAAATCCTCAAATATTCTTACTCAAAGAGACACTGCTTGTATATAGGGGTGTCGTGGTTCCGCTCGAGTTTGAATATTAGCTTATGGAAGAAGTCTTCGATGCTATAAAATGTATCATCTTTTCATCATCCAGGGCTGAATTATAAGAAGCAGTAGACTGTGTTAGCTAAGGTACGTTAGCAAAGATGCTCAATGAGTCTCGTACTGTTAAGTCAGGAGCTTACATTCTAAGTTTCATTGAAACTTTTTGGGCACTCACTTTTCACTGGGAAAAAATGAATAGCTGTAGAAGCAAAATCCCATCAATAGTCTTCTCCAAGACCCTCAGCTCCCTTCTTTTCCACCAATCTCACAAAGCCATAACTAGAACCCCTCAGTGGAGGTAGCAGGATATCTGCTTAAAACAGATAACCGGAAATATTTTTTTACATGGTCAGTAGTGAACTTCTGGAACTTGCTCCCAAGGGAATTTGTAGAGGCAGACAGCATCAGCAGGCTCAGAAGAGGATTAGACATTCATGGAAAACAGCTCAATAAATAGATAATAATAAACAGGTCAATAAACATCTAAAAAAATACAATAGCCTTGAGTCACAAAAGGCACTAACTTCTGACATACCTAGAACCTTAGAATTATGGTGCTTAGACACTACGTTGTTGAGAAGGATAAAGACATGTTCATTCAAAGACATAAATGGTATCTAATCTTCTCAGTTCTTGTCAGGGAAGCTGATGAAAGACTTTCATGGGTTTACATCACTGAACTAAACTGTTGCCTCCTCCTTTTCTCCTATCTTTGATTTTCTGTGGAAAGAAAGGTTGCACTTTATTTGGGAAACAATAATAAAGAACAGCTATTTGAACGTTAAATATGAGAAGGAGGAAGAAAGAGAACGGGAACCGGAGTCTGTTGGCGAGTGCATTGAAAATTGAAAGATTACCATCAGCTGGTTTTCTACCTGAAATCTGCGAGGGAGATAATCTGTGAGGGAGGACCTCCCTGGGTGATGGAGGAACCCCACTGCAGTAGTAGCAACATTTCTGCTCAGATACAACAAATAATATTCCACCACCACCATCACAAAAAAAAAAAAAAAAAAAGAGCAACCACTGGGCAGAGTATATGTTGTCCATGTCAGAGTATATGTTGTCTTAATGCGTTTTAAAAAGATGATGTCGGCATTAATTACTAAAATGACGTACTCGAAAACAGAATAATGCATGATATTCTCCACCTCACTTCCATGTGTAGTCCGTTAATTATTGTCTTTACAAAATGAATCTTGTAAGTAACAATTTAGTCTTTATTCCTGTAAAATTATATTGAAAAAAAGTGTTTGTATTGAAACAGCGGAAGTGATGTGTGCCCTTTGGTGAAATACTAAGTATAGTTTGCTTGGATTCTGGAAGCCTATTTTTTCTGAACAGGGTAAAAGAAAACTGTCTTAAAGATTATGCACATTCCCTTCCCACAGAGTAGACACAGATTTTGAGAGGATTTCATGATTTTGTTCTCTTTAAGGATGGATGTCTAATATAGGTAGATGACATGCTAGAACAGCTGCCAATAGCTGAGATGGATTGTGTCCTTAAAAAAAAAAAAAAAAAGAAAGCTACAATAAGAACAGAAAGAGCAACTCATATCATGTGCTAGACAGTCCCATAGTCTGACAGAGAAATGGCTCTAGCCAATGCTACCAGTATTTATTTGCAAGTTAACTTTTCCTCAGCTTCTGTTCTGCATCTGTAAAATGACTCTGTATCTGCCTGAGATATCAAGTGTATTGAACAAATTTGTCTATTTTCTTATTGAAAATATTTTGGGTCCTTTAGGAGGGTGGTTGGGCAGGGGAACAGGCTCCTCAGGGCAGTGGTCATGGCACTGAGCCTGACAGAGCTCAAGAAGTATTTGAACAACAATCTTAGACACATGCTCTATTTATTTTTTTATTCGGAGGTCCTTTGGGGACCAAGGAGTTGGACTCAATGATCCTTGTGGGTATCTTCCAACTTGGATATCCTATGATTCTATGATAAGTAGAAATTGTTCTGGGTTATTTTTGAGGAACAGCATTTACATATTTTTGATGCTGATCAATGTTAGTTGTTTCATGAAATTAACAGCTAACAGTATGGAAAAATGTGTATTTAGCTTATAACCATTTTTGCCAAAGTTTTGTATTGTAAACTTCTGGAACTATCTAAGTTTGCAATATATTTTTTCCTTCATTTAGGGAAGACACAGAGCTGCCTGTAGACTGACTTGCAAAATAAATGTGTTTTATGTTCATTTTGAAGGTATGTTACTCTTCATTATTATATAATTTGTGATTTGAGTAGACGTGGCTACAGCTGAACAGAAGTATTTAGCATGTTCCATATGTCAAGGCTGGAAGACATAAAGTTAGCCATACCAGTTTTTCCACTGGTATGTGTGGATGCATGTTTTGTAGCCAGTACATTTTTTTTTTCTGCAGAGATGATTCTGTTGAGAGGTTGGGCATATCATATTGCATCTGCTCCCTGTTCCAACTTGAAATGATGCATGCTTACCTTCTATAGGAAGCAGATTCATCAGTCTGAATCCACTCTTAGCATGAATCCAGTCTATAGCAAATCCAAGATAAAGCAAAGATTTTCAATGGTTAGTTTTAGTCTCTAAAGGAATTAGGAAAATAATTGCTATTAGGAATAATTTCAGTGCATTGTTGTGTTTTGTTTGTTTGTTTGTTTTTTCCCCCCTCTGTCTTGTATCATTTGGTCAACTCCTTTCTATTGCAAAGATGTATCCCAAAAAGAGCCAAGGTGATAGCAGCAGTGGCAGTGGTAGAAAAGCATTCCACTCTTCTGAGTGGAAATAATGTGAAGTAAGTGAAATAAGGAAATAAGTGAAATAATGCAGAAGAAACTGGAAACTCCTGGAGAGATTTTTTGCCATTTGAATTTTTATTTTTATTTTCATTTACAAAACTTTACAGAGCTAGTCAGTAATGTGTAAAGTAAGACTCTCTGTTCACCTTGTAAATGTTTTGGAGTAAGAAAGAAACATCAGAATAGCTTGCAGTTATATGGTGTGTGGCTTATAGTGAAATTACACATAGGTGAATTTTTTTGTTAGTGTTTTGTACATCATACTTTAGAAAACTTTGTCTTTTTTTTTTTTTAATTCAGATTGCTTTTGGTTACTGAAAGTAATTTTCCAGGTGGCAAAAAAAAAAACAAACAAACAAACAAAAAAAACCCTCTAAATACTGGACTTGACTTTTGTGTTTAGTTTCAAAGAGTGCAATGAAAGATAAAGGATAAGGGTAAGTTAAATTTTTGTGCATATATGTGGTTGTTTGTATCAGTAAGCTCTAGAGACTTGGGAATTCAAATTCTGCACAGAGATCATATGTGGATATAAATTAGTTGTCACTAATTCAGTGTGGACTTGAACCAAAGATCATTAAGAGGATTAGAAAGATTTCCACCAAGTTGGTAGTAGATTGGGTCCATCATGAGAGCTTTTTAAGCTTGTATCTCTCACTGTCTTAAACCTCGATATTGCGGCATATTAAGAAGTTTTGTTAGTTTGTGATTTATTTTTTTTTATTTCATTTTATTATTTTTGCCAGCTCATATCCTATTCTATGTTTGGGACTTCCACAGCAAACAGGCCCTAGGAAGAAGTCTTATAGCTTAAAATGAAAAATTTAACTCAGGTGTTTTAATGAAAACCTGTCAAAAGAAACTGCGGTTTGAAATACCTGATTTTCTGAATCCAGGTGGAAGAGCACAGAACCTAGCATTAAATACTGATCCAACACCCAGATTACCAATTGTCAGCTGCTGTATCTGTCTCTGTAGTAGTTCCTGCCTCACAGCACATGAGAAGCAATGTATTAGTTTAGCCCTAATGAAACCAGTGAAATATGTCTTTCACTGAAAGCTGTAGTAAGTTTACATCACATTTGCCAAAAGCATGTACACTAAAAATTACTGTGAATCAGTTAACTTGTGCTAACATGTTACTCTGTGATAAGTTGTTGTGAACCAATTTTCTGATCTTCTGTATCTGTGAATGTTATGCTGAATTTTACTTAACTTTAGATGGTTATATTTGAGATGAGGGAATTCAGTCTCTTGCTGTTTGTGATTAGCTATAGGAAATCAAATGAGATCAGAGCTCCCTTGTGTTAGCAGTAGTGCAGGCAGGGGCTTGGGATGTTATTTCAGTAACTTTGTTATTCTGATTTAAAGAATCGAGGAAAAAAAAAGTTGCTGCTGAGTATAGTGCTGTCAGGGAAATTATGGCAAGTAGATTGGCTTGAGGTGAGAGAGGGAGGGAACACCACTCCCTGACAGGACAGACTGTCTAGTGAACAAAACCAGTCCAGTCTACTTCATCAGTACATTTTTCTCAAGAAAAGTTGTCTTTCAGAGGGGTTTTCATGATATCAGCTCCCGGTTAGCTCAGGCTTTTGAAAAGAATCACATTAAAACAGATTTTCCCAATTTCTCTCTCATTCAGAAGCTATGTATTGTAACTGGTATATTTTTTTTTTACTCATTACACAAAAAAGATCTGAATATCATCTGTGCTGCTCTGACACAATGAGATTTTTTAAAATGTTGAAGCAATGTTAGTATTGTAAAAGGAAGCATGAAAAATTGTGTGCTTTGAGAGATGTGATTTTTCTTTGCATTTTTCCTCTTGGTTAAGAAAATTATTTGTATATGAAACTAAGTTGTATAATAGGTGACTTATATTAGTAATGTAGGAAGTAAAGCATGTTTTCCTAATATGTTGGCAGAATTATTCAAGACTAGTTAAGCGTTTTGTAAATATGGCCTTAAGGACTAGAGGACTTTTGGATTTGTTTTCATTAGTTCAAATTGTCCAGGTCCAGTTTGCAAATCCAACCAACTTTTTAGCAGCGCTTCAAGCTTTACAGTTTATTGGAGTAGTGCTTACATTTGGGGTCCTTATTTTTATACATTTCCCTTTGAAATTTCTAGCTATTTTCATGATTTCTATGAAAGATACTATTGAGCACATGCAAAATCTTCATGTGGTTAGAATTCTGTATTTCATAGGCTAAAAGAGTCCCTTTCTTCCACATTCTTGATCAGAAGACTGGAAAGTTTAACTTCATCAAAGCAGAGGATTTGGGGTGTGCCTGGGGGAAGCAGTTTTATATATAAGTTCTGCAATTCCAGAGAAGTACAGAGAAGCACTTTTCACACAAGAAAGTATAGCTCCCAAGTGAGAGCCCTTTTTTTGTTTGTTTGTTTTATTTTTTAGTTTTAAGAGTGGGAAAAAATCTAAAATGATCTTTGAGGTTACAGAAATGCTTATTATGGCTGGACAGAGGGTACTGATCAGTCAGTCTATGTCTTGGGTAAGGCATGGTGATAATTCTCTTCTCAAATCAGTGGGAGAAGGATCCCGACTTGAATAGGAGTTGGGATCTATAGAGCACCTTGCATTTTTGCTCGTTGACTTCTGCCTTGGCACAAATCACCAGTCAAAATTTCTACAGTGATGATTCAGTTTGGGTTACACATTTGGGAAAACTTCAACTGCTCTATAAATTGTCACACATTATCAGTTTTGAGAAATCCAGCAATGAGAGCCTACCAGTTTCCCAGTCTGATAAATAAGAGTAATAGTAATGACCAAGTGTGCAGGTCAGATGAGCTGTAAGTGTACATCTGTGAGGACTTAGACTCTCCTTTGAGAATTTCAGACAGAAGCTTCTATTAGAGTGCAAAGTATTGTTATTATCTTTGTCCTTTATACATATTTAAATAGTACATGATAATCATCTCTGTGAACTCTTAACTATTCATAAAGGTGACTGTCAGTTAGAGGCCTGAACCAGTACTCCAAATCCAAATATTTAAAATGATAGATCATGTTGTAACCTTCTGAGAATTATTCATAACCTTTATGTAGGAGGAGTTTTCTTGTAAAAGGTAGGCTTTGTGGGTGACTAATACTTGGAGGATTTAATTGTTCTGTTGGTATAATAATAACCAAATTTGGTGGAGAAACTTTGCCAATTGAAAGTCTTCTTTAGAGGTCTACCTGAAGGAAGAGCAGGAGGCAGGGAAGATGAAAAGAGATTGAACCCTTTATGTTCATCCTGCCTGGTGTAGCACCATTGGATCATGAGGCACAGGGAGTCCCTGCAACTAAGAGTCCCTGACTCTTCAACACAGTGGTAGTTGCATCTTCAGGTACATCCTCCCTATTCCTTGAAAAAAGGTAAAGGAAGTGTATGAAATTAAAGTAGTAATATATAAAATAGGTGTCCAGTCTAAGCCCTTTTCTTATCAGTCATCAATTCAAAACCACATGCTTCTCAGTGGATACCAGATGCAGGCAATCACAAATACCAAAAACCTCACATGGAAGAGGCAAAGCAGAGGCTATGAATATGGGCAACACCTTTCTTCTGGTTAGTATATCGTGTGTCTGTGGGGTCTCTGCACGTTTTCCCAAGGGCTTGCCAGTGTGAGAGCACTGCCTGATGTCACATGTGGCTGCATCCCTTTCAGTGCTCAGCAGGCCTTGCCAGTCCAGGAAGGAGCAGCCCATGCTTCCATGCACCAACAGAGAATTTTATTCATGCTGATTAAGGGAGATGCTGTACTCTTTCTTTTAGTTTATTTTACCCTTTTGGTATGCAGAGTATTCTTTGTTAATCTCCCTTGTTTATTTAAATGTTAATTGGTCCTTGTTAATTTGGTTTTCTGTGCTGAAAGCCAAGGTCAACAATGAGTCCTTCCATGTTAGCTCTTAGCACGATTACAAAGTAGTGGAAGGCATCTTAGAAAAAAGTAGCAAGAAACCTTTCCCCTTTTTTTAATGTAACCTTTGTGTTAGGTAGAGGTTTTGAAGTTGAAAGAGAGAGAGATGTATGTTCAACACAAACTGAAGGGTCTTATTGATTGAAAGGGACTGTTAAGTTAAAAGACAGTTGTTTTGAAAACAAAATATCACTTGACCCCAAAGAGACAGGCAATTGCAGCCCTGGGGTTAGGTATGGGAATGCTAACAGAAGACCTGAAAAATAGATTTTTTTTCACTTCTGTTTGTATAAGAAACTTCCAAACTGCTGCTTTTGTTACTCTAAGAGCAATCATTCTGAGAACACCCTTCTTTTTAGTTGCAATGGCCATTTTATGAGATAAAAGTGTTTGTTTATTTTTTTTTTTCCCTAAAACAGATTCCATGGGGCAAAACAAACAGAGCTATCATAACACTTTAAATAGTAATCAAATATGTTTTGCTGTTTGTATTCAAAAGGGTGGAGAGGTAACTTGACAAGATGAAAGAAGGAACCAGATTTGTGTATTCCCTCTGTCCCCAGTAACAGGTATAGAGTTTTAGAAAAGACTTCAAGGCGAAAAGAAAAAAGCATAGAATATACTGTTATGGTGTTATTTTTGTCTTTCATTTTTATGACAACTTATTTGTACTTAAAGGAATCTTTCCAAAGAGTTAAGAAGCATCATTAAATAAAGACTGTGAAATGTGCAATATGGCTTATTTATTTAAATGTTAATTGGTCCAACGAACACTTCTAATTAGCTCTATATTTGCTTAGCAAAAAGTTTTACAAATTCCAATTGTGAAAAGCATCTATTTTGAGCTGGTAAGCATGTTGCAGAATCAGCTATGATTTTTCTATAGTTCTCAGCCCTTGAAGGCACAATTTAATTTTTCATGTATGCATACTAGCAACGGTAAACACTTGCGAGTGTAAAGAACCTTCTTTAATTAGCTGCACAACAATTAAAGGATTCACAAACTAAATTGAACCCTGTCTCTGTGCTTACTAGCTGAATTCTACCACCTGTCACAACAGCACTTTGTTCAATCTGTTATGCAAAATCATTATAGCAATATAGCTGAGGAAAAAAAAAAAAAAAGAAAACAGCAATTATTTCTTACTTTTCTCTTGAATGGGTTATTTTGGGTTATACTGATGTCAGGTTCATTGAAGCTAACCTTTTGAAATCTGTAACAGCATAATACTTATACGGCAGGCTTAGAATAGCTAGAAGAATATTTCATTTTACCCTTTTAAGAACAAGTAAGGCACATCCTTAAAGTACGGTGCTTTCTCTGATCATTTGAAAAGAAAAACCAACTGTGCTAGCTCCTGCAGCAGCCTGTTATTTTTCATCGTCAGAGAAAAAAATGACCAACATCGAATAGTACAACATACTCTTTTATTATTAAAGCTTGTAAACTAATGTGAAAACTAGGTTTAAAAACATTGCTGGCTTTGTAAACTAGGGAAGAGTGGCACTTCTAGCTTCCTGTTCTGCCTTCTGACATTTGTGGTTATTCATCAGCTCTTGAAGGTATAGTAGTCGATAACATAAAAATTTGACTATACTGGACTTTATTTACTTATTTATGATAATTTTATTTTCCTTCAAGCAGAAGTGCTTGGAAATGAAGTTTTATATTTGTACAGAAAAGCCTCAACTCTTTCTGATTTCTGATTGTACCCCTCTCTCCAGTGAGTATGGGGGCAGTAGAAGTCCTGATGGCCACCACCCTTGGTCAGATTCAACATCCTGACTGTATTTGGAGAGCTCAGGCTGTACCCAACATTAGGCATCATTTAAGCCACTTTTTCTTGGTGTGGTGGCCCAGTTAGCTGCCCTGCTCTGTTGTCTTCCTGTCGATTTTGTGCTGACTATAATTGGAGAGAATAGGTGAAAGCCTGAACCTTGTTCACAGAAATCCAAAAGGCTGTAGGATGGCCTAGTGCTAAGCAGGAGGTTGAGTGGGGCTGAAGGGGATGAGGGCGCAGAGCCCTGGTTTTGGTTACCTGCCTGGCTGTTCCTAAGTGTGGATTCCCACAGGGAGCACTCAGCTGTATCTCAGAGCTCTGATACGCTTCTCTGATTCTGGTTTAAATTCCCTGTGAAACCAGAGGTGAGTTTTAGTTGTGTAACAAGAGAGAATTCATTTAGTGAAGACGACCTGTTTATGTTTCTCTTTATTGTGCCCCGACAGCTGACAGGAATGTTCCCGTCACTGCCAGCTTTCATGAAGGAAGGGTACAGGTACGTTTTGTGCATACACTCACCATAGCTGATGAGCTGAAAGTTAAGCTGCCTGCTGACAGTTTCCTGAAATCATATCAATAACATATTGTTAGCTCTTGTGATTGAAGCTAAAAGAGTCTGCTGTTGGATAAGGGATACATGATACGGGTATTTCATAAGCAAGGGATATAACTGAATAACTCTGCTCATTCAAAGTACTTACTTTTTTTACAGTATAATTTTTATACCATTGTCCTTTTAGAATATTTTTGGAGAATCTAGAAAGAGAGCAAAGTCGTTTAGAAAGAGTATTTTTGGATATTTTTTTTGAAAAAAAAAAAAGTCACTAAGAAAATAAAATCCAACAACCAAAATCTGAGAAAGGACTTCTTTTGTGACTTAAAAAAAAGAAGAATAAAAAGTAAAAAATGAACTACAAGGAAGCCTGATGTTTTGATTAAATATGACTTAAATTCTGAGATAATCTTGTGCTGAAGTATGAGAAGCCACAATTTGCTATATACATCGACTTCATGCTTTCTCACATCAAATAATAGCTGGTCTATTCAAAACTAGTAAGTAAAAGAGAGAAAAGTCATTTGAATTAGATATAAATATCAGTCTCTATATAAGCATAGGTGGAAGGCACTGGAAGTCAGTACAACAGAAAAATGAGTTTCTACTTAGGGAAATGAAGCAGTACAGAGGTTTTGGGGGAGAACTGAATGTTCTTAGCTTTGGGGCTTTTCGTAGTGAATCCCGTACAGTGAAGAGTGTTTGGATGTCCCATGGCAAGTAGTGGGAGCCCACTCCCTGTCTCCCGTGGCTGCTTCCTTAAACCTTTCCCTTGCCATTCGTCTGGCTTCATATTTTGCTGAAATTTTCTAGATTCATGCAGATTTACAGCAAAGACATGTTAACTGCCAAATAGACTTTCTTGGATGTGTATGTCTAAAAAATAGCTACTTCTTCAGAGTATGATTTTGCAAATTAATATCAAGTGAAGTTTTACATGAACTGGAGAAATTGAATACAAACTGCTCATTTGTACAGGCTATTCAAGAGACTTGAAACTGTTTTCCTGGGAGTTGGTTATGTTTATTGAGTGTTGTATCAAAAATTCTTGCAGTAAAGCACTCTGTCAGTCACTGGGGCTTCTCAGCTGCCCTCAGCCTGTTGCAGGGCCAAAGCCTCTAGGGATGCTGTCAGTCACTGGAAAGAGTTTGGTCAGAGCTGCATTTGACCAGCACTGCCTGTTAAGGGTATATTGCAGTTAGTGGAGTCCACCTCTCTACTGACTTGGGAACCATAATTGAACTTGCCAGTGTCTGTCATCCCATGAGTGCATTTATCGGACTTCCTTTGTCAGCTTGGTTGCTGCTCACCTATCAACCATGATAGATTGTCTTTCCAGCCATGGGCCCAGAATATTGCAATTAACATCAAAATTATTTAAAGGATTTTTTTATCCTGCAGATAGCTTTGAAATATGTTATTGTACTTTTCTAACATTCCTTCTCCCATGTATTCATCTTTCTGCTCTGTGTCTGTCAAAGTTTTCAGTGCCTCTTCTATTAATGATCAAAGTTATTGTGCCAAGATAAAACGGGGATGCCCAAACAGTGGTCAGAGCTAAGCTTGTCAGAATCCTGAAGGTCATGCTGCCATTGTAGTTAAGTGTGTGTACTGTTTTACCATAATCAGTGCTTGCATCTTTGCTTTCTTAGATATGTGCACTAAGTGGCTTTCTGTTTCTTGCACTTGACCTCGCAGCGCAAGGTAGGAGGAAATTCCCTGTTATTTTAACTGCTCATGCCTCCCTGAATTGAAAAGTACTGCGAAGATGTGACCCTTTTTTATGGTTGTTTATATGACATTATTGTCACTTCCTTGGCGTAATCACAGAACTGCTACGACTGTTTTGCACCATTGTTCAGAGGAAGAGGCAGTGTTATTGTGAAGCAGAATTATCTATCTCAGACAGGTCGACATAATTTAAAAAGCAGCAAGGGAAATAAGGGTATATATCCCTAACTCAGTTGCTTTAAGTATAGGCAGCCCTGTTCAAGATTGTCTTTCTGCTCATGAAGCCCTCAGAAAGAACAGTGTGATTAGTAGTACTGCAGATATACATAAATATAATTTTTTCTTCTTTGAAGTTACAGTCTGAAAAAGAGCTTGTTCTGTTCATATTTCTGACCTTGGGGTAGATATGATTATAGCAGTTGCAAAATCAAGCTGTTGGTGTTGTCGCTGTGCAGTGACTGCTGACTACACCCTCTAAGTCTAAACCACTTATCTCAGTTTGAAAGCATCATGTGAGGTGCTAGGTGGCTTCCAGAGCTACCAGCTTTGTGCTTGTGCTCAGGGTGGCAATCAATTAATAAAGTTAAATGACAGCAGTAGAAAAATATCAGTAAAAGTGTGCACAAACCAGAACCAGATAAAGGAGATTTGTGTTTTTAGTGTTTTATTTTTATTGAGTGGTAATTAAGAGCATTTTTTACTATTGTTAGTCTGAGTTTGTGTTGAGCTTCCTTATCTGTCTTATTCCATTCAATTCTGCAAGGGATTTTCTCTTTCTACTTTTTCTGGAGAGCACGAAGACAAGAAGCACCTAAGTAATGTCTGCTTTCTTTTTCACTCATCCACCTGCCTCCCAGCATTCTTGCTTCTTTCAGCTTCAGGTTTCACCTTGATGAAACTGAGGCTTTCTCAACATTATCCTCTTCCTGGAAATTAATATTAACAATAACTCATTAAAGCCACTTGTATCAAAGAACGACTATGACCCTCTAAATTATGTCTTTTCTTTTTGCCACAAAGACCATGTGTTATAGGGAGAGGGAAAAATAAATCAATTGGGAAGAGGAAAGAAAGGAGAGAAGACAAACTGGAGGTAGAAGGGATTAACAGCCAAGAATTTCAGTTATTAACAACCAAAATAGCCCTACACAATATTTTAACCAAAAAATTTTATGCTGACAGGTCCATCATGAGTTAAAAAAACAGTCTTTTCAGCAGTCAATTATGTTTGATAAAAGAAAGCTATCTGGCATACTGGACTAAGCAATAGGAGTCAAGAGTCCTGGATTCTGTCCCTGGCTGTTTTACAGAGAATAAGCCATCTATTTAAGTTAAGATACATGGCAAGCTTTTTCCTAACTGAGATGTAGAAATGATCAGTTAGGGATACTCATTTCTACAGTCCTGAAATTCAGTCCCTTTCTGGCCTAGGAAGCCATCCGGGTACTCTGCTGTTGGGCAAGTTACCTCTAAATTGTTAAGTGTTTGTATTGATGTTATATTAAGCTGTTCACTATTTCTGTGCTCTGAAGAGGAATGTGCAGAAAATGTCTTTCCCTCTTCTCGTTGTGTTGATCACAGTATACTTTGAGCCCATGACGCTTGAAGCTTTACAGAGTACAGGAGGATGGCCTGACATGAATGACTGCTTGGGACATCTGAGCAACACGTCACTGCTGTTAAACTCTTTCCAGTTGCATAGAGTAGCTCTTTATACTTTCTATATATTTGTGCATGGGGGAGCTTTCTTCATGTTGGTTTGTCTTAAATATACTGACCTGAAAGAAAAGAACAATGTATTGGTATCCCCTTATTCTTTCATCTCCCTTATTCCCAGTTAAATGTTATTGGAAGTAAAATAAATGCAGTTGTGCTATCTGTGAATTTTGACAGTATATACTTCATCACATACGATCTCTTTCATGTGCACAAAGTTATGCAATGTTAAGAGTTTGAATCTTTCTTCTTCCTTTTGAACTCTTGACCAACATTAAAACATTTTCTTAGGCATGTACTTTCTATGTTGACATCATCACAGGTAACCTGTGTGTTCAGTGATGCATTGTTTTGTCCACTAACTTAGTAGTATGCAATTTGGAGCATTCTTAATTATCCTACAAACCATTTTGTGATAATGAAACCAAATATGGTGTAGACTTGGCTGACATCTCTGTGATATTATTGGCATACCATATAATTGTTTCAAATGTAAATTGGTTACTGATTTTTCAAAATATTTACTCTATTAAATTTATATTTGAGACATCCTTTACCCTCTCCCCCAAACCTGTTATAAGTATTATTCTATTTTTCCTTGTTCTACATGCAGATAGGGTTGTATATGGACTCTGTAATTTGGTGGAAAAATAGGCTAACCATGTGGTCTTTAAGTCCTAAAACTACAGTTGAGTGTGCAGTATCTTTCCATATAACTAGGTCTTTTGTTCCACTAGAGAAAATAACTTAATTTTTTATTATTATTATTTTTTTAACATTTAAATGCAATAGTCTTTACCTAATAGACCGGGGATTGCAGGAAAGTGATTAATGTGAACTAAAGGGCAGAATTACTTTGTTGTTGTTGTTAGTCCCACTTGTGAATTTTTTTTTTCTCTCCAGACCAGATTTCCAGCCTTTTACATAAAGTTAAAGTCTAATAGGACAATATCCTCCTTTTTGAAACTCTTGCTATTCAGGGATAGTCTGTTTCTGCATTTTCATTAGGTATGTGTGTCTTTGTCCCTTGAAATCCATCTATTTATTGCAGTGACACCTACTGCTGAGAGAGCTGATCCGCAACAGGATCAGTTAGTGTTAAACTTGGCCAACAAGCAGCTCCTGACTCAACCAGCAGATGTTTCCGTGGCTCAGGTCAAAGGGAACTTATGGGCTCGCATTTTTTTCCTTTACTCCTAGCATTAAATGCCAGGAAAGTCAACACTAGGTACAGACAATTGACCTGAACAGTAGCAGGAGGAACTGAACCAGGGCCCTGAGGATCTGCAAAGACCAAAGCATTAGTCTGTTGAGCCACTGTACTGGCTCCAGTCCAATAATTTCAGACAACTGACTATCTCATTGCATGCCTGGATTTTAATAATGATTTTACATACTTATTTGATGATTTGTATCCAAGTTTATGCTTCTGACAGGTGCCCTTGTGAACAAAATCTCAGTGGGCTATCACATGTGAATATTTCACAATCAATCACACTTTGATCTTTGGGACATATGTGCATTTGACATTATATTCAATTGTGTGCAAAATCTAAATCTAAGCCTTTGTGAAATGAAAATAAAATCATCAAACCAGCATTACAGTTTAGGATTTAAATTGTTTCAAACCATGATCTGAGCTCTGTAGCCTTAACTCTTATTTCTTTATCGCTTAGTAATCAGTGCAGAGGACCTGATCCTCCCATCCTCCCCCAGATGAAGTACACTGCCTTTTATTTGGAGCTTGCCTGTGTAAGGAATGCAGGATTAATGGTGTCAACATTACGGATATTTTAATATTATATAATGAGTTAGGGTATTACAGATTTCCAGTTTGGTATGCTGTCCTCAGATGAGAATGGGAGATTCAGAATTCATTTTATACTGTAAAAATTATAAAAAAAATAAATAATAAATAAGCTTTACAAAGACTTCCAGGCATATTATTATTTTATTTGTACTGCATGATACTAGAGTGGATCATTAAAGACTTAATTTTAAAGTTCCTTCAATCTGAGGTGGATGCCAGTTGGATTAATTAAAGTGAATGATCAGATAGGAGCTTCAGAAGATTGATCAAATTGGAGAGATTTTAATCAGTTGTATACATTCCAATTACATGAAAAAAAAAAAAAAACAAATTTACTTTTTAAAATGTTATTTCTAAACAAACAAACAAAAAACAGAAGCTTTAGTTTAATGAAGCATTCCACAAATTAGGCTCCCATTTGAATTTAGGTATCACTCTTATCTTTATTTTTGTCATCAGGAAAACACGAGGAAAAAAAAAAAGAATCAATGATTATAAACTAAAAAATAATGATCCCAGATGCAACCAGTGCTTGGAAGAAAGCAGGATTTTTTATTGTTATTATTATTATTTTACTACTTTTTTTTTAAGCTACTGAACTTTCAGTACCAATTATTTATCTTTCTCTTCTTTGGATCTGACTTCTTAAGTATATGCAAGTGAAATAGAATAAACAAGAAGGAAAACAGATTTTGCTAAGTCACATGCAAAGTAGCAATAAATCAAACAGCTTGTCTGCATTCTTCTAATCTTTCTATTCTAATCTGTGAGCGAGATTTATAAATGACCTCTCCTCTCCTCTGTGCTAGTCTTCCTAGATTGTGATCACAAACAGTTCACAGTCCTCCACTCCATGGGTGCTACCAGCTAAAGACTGCGCTGGTGATTTATCTTCTACTGATCAGTTATCAGTCCAAAACACTGTGCTAGCTAGAAAGGAACCTACAGTTGTAACAGGTATTTTAGAAAGCAACTGTCTTTTTAGTTTGGACTGCAAGCAGTACAGCCTCAGCAAATAATTTTGTCTGTTAATGACTTTTGAAACTTTGAAATCCCTGTGCTAACCCTTCTTTAAGGCATAAAAACTGTTGTGGAATGAGTTGGCTCTGTTGTTACTAAAGGAGTACTTTGTTTTGAAATCAATAAGATGCTTGTTTAAATATCAGCACTACAAAGCAGCTACAGTTGTGTCGGTTGCCTTCCTTGTTCCCTCCCCTACAGTCTGACTGTGGCCAGATGCTGGAAGATGGGTGCTGCTTCGCCCACGCTCCCAGCCTGAGAGTGGGATCAGGGTCGCTTTGTGCAGATTGTGCCAGAAGGATGGTTTGCCCCAGGTTGTAGTGGTGGTTTATTATTATTAATTATTTTTTAATTCTATATAAGCTTTGCAAAGACAACAAAACCTAAGTGTGAAAAAGAGATTAATAGTAGTAACTAATTACCAACTTAGCCATAACAATAGCTTAAAACTGCAAATAGATTGGACACGTTACCTGTAGGCCAACTCTTTTTTTTTTTTTTTCTTAACATTCTGTTCCACTCCAGAAACCATGTATTTTCCTAATATAATTATGTTATACCCCAAGGAGCAGGACACCTACTTAACCAACCAAAAATAATAATAATAATTTAAAAAGTGAAAAGAAAAAAGGGGAAAACTACAGTGAACTCAATGCAGTTATTCTATTTTACATAAGTATAAATAAGAATAGAATCTGGCCTAATGTTTATTTCATTTTATCTATGAAATTTTTCTATTTTTCTAATTTTTCTATTTTTCTATTCTATAGAAAATGCTATCCTTGTGGCATTAAATACAGCTGATCTCTCTCCTTCCTTTCCATGCACACATGTTTTTGTTAAAATTTAACTATTTACATCTATGTCTCTTAGTATTGCCTACAAATCATTCAAAGAAGAGTAGGTCATCTGTGCTGCTCTACTGTTTATATATCAATCATCTGGCAAATAAACCGCTCAGTATCCTACCCACCTCAGTAATATTTGTGATGTAATTTGTTTGGATGCCCAAATGTCACCAGCGTTGATTGTAAGAGATGAAAAAAATGTACTTGCTCAGCACACCAAGCTCTGGGCTAAAATGTAAGCATGAAATCTCTGGTTTATTTTTGTAATAATGTTTACAGCTGTTTAATGACCCTGAAAGGGTTCAGTAGTCTGGTGTTCTGTATTTCTTAACAGGAGTGTATTATGCTTATAACAGCCTTAGTTAAACAGTTTCAGCTACAACAATAAGGACAATATTTAATAAAAATTCTATATATATTCTGAAGTTTCTCAATGATACCTGTTTACGAATTGCTAAGAACTGAAGCAGTCTGTATTGGAATAGTTAGAATTTATCAATGGACCACAAGATGGTGTAGATATATGTGTATTTTTCTAGCTGGAAAGACAAATACCAGGTCTGCATTCTGAAAGCATAAGTAACGGTATGTGTAACTAACTGCTTGGAGGATCAGGGCCAGAGCGAGCTTGTCGTTTAAACACGTGAGCTTGTAAAGCATTACTTTGCTTACTGAACTGTAAATCTTTTAACTAACCTAATCTAAGCTATAATAACAGCACAACAGTGTTTTTAAAATGACTGTTTTCTCTACAGCAGTGAAGAGGGAAATGCTTTAGTGTGTGTCCGGTAGGAGTGAGCAGATGTAAATGAGAGCTGAATGTGGTCTATCTGTTTACAAAGATAACAGGTGTGTGGATACATATATGTACAGTTATACAGATGTGTGCACACACGTTTACATGTGTGTGTAGGCATATATTTGTATTTCAACTTTTTTATTCTACTTGTTATATATTTTTTCCCTTCTCTGTTTCCAGCAAAAGGAAGTCGAGCATCTCACATTACATTAATGTAGTTGTGATGACAAGTATTTCTGGTGTCATAATTGGCTTTAAATTCCGGTAATCCATTTCAAATAGTTAAATAAAATCTGTGTGTTCAATTGAAATGGCTAAAGTCAGAATTTTCATTATTGATATCACAGAAAATATTCTTGAGGGCAAAAATGTGAGTCGAATCAAAATAACTATTAGTATCATCAAAGGGAATTGAACATTTCACTGTACCTTCATGTGGGAGATGAGAGAATATTTTCATAATGTTGAAAATTTGTTGTGAATTTCATAAGCTGAGTACCCTTGTCATAGAAATAGGAAACTGTACGCCCTACAGAGTAAATGGCTGTCTTCTGATGGTTCCTTAGCTTCTTGTGGAGGGCTTACTCCTGCCCTGCTCCGTGCAGTGTTATCTGCACTGGTTTGCAACCTGGGTATACACCACAGGGTGAGTGAGGATGTGCCTCTCTGGCTGTAGAGGATGGCTTTTGCTGCAGGAGTGGAGGGTTTGTTTAGGTTAGGAAGGGCAGACCATGAACAACTGATACCAATGTGCTCTGTATGGTGCTGAGTCTTGGGGGACAATGTTCTTACAAAACATTTGAGATAACTAAAGGTCAAAAAGGGACTATACAAATTTCAACAGAGACATTTTGAATTTCTTAACAATCTCAAATTTTATTTGCAGTTGAGTTTGTAAACATATATTACTGCACAGAACATCGTGCTTCTGTTCCCAGTGCAAGTGATGGCAAAACGTGCTGTGTTTTCCTTATAAGAGAGATCAAAATCGGGAAAAGAGTGTAATAGACTATATATTTAAAAACAGAAAGCTAGAGATTTCAGCATACTCAGGGAAAGCCTGTGAGTGGTCCTGAGTGTCTACTCCTCTTCTTTTTTATCAAAAGAGGAATGGGAAAATTACAAGTATTCTGGTATTTTTCACTTTTTATGCAGACAAAACACTTTATCACACTCCACACAACCGTGTTGTGTATGAACTGAACAAACATTATTTTTCCATCTGGAAAATTCTGACTTTTCAGGAAAAAGTTTTGGGGGAAAAAATGCTTTAGGCAAAAATGTTTGGATGCTAAATGAAAGTTATAATGTAGATTGGGAGCTTTGTGAAGATTTGGGTACCTGTGATTCCAAATTGAGTGCTTGGGCCAAGCTGCCTTGCAGGGTTTCAGCTTTCATGAAAGCTTATAACCCAGATTTCTCCTGGGCTCTTTCTGGTCCTAGCAGTGTGCTGGGAAATACTGTGTAGTCCTCTGTCTGCAGATCCTGGCCTACAGAGGACAGTGAAGGTAGGAGGCAACCCCACCACCACAGTTGTAAATTCACAACAACACTTATACATGGATATTTCCAGATTTTTTATTTTTATTTTTTGAATACCTGGTGTGTTGGTTTGGTGAGGCAAGAAGGAAATGACATAATGAAGAAAAATGTTGTGAAAATACTTACTTTGTCAAAACACTTGAAAAGATGTACTGTTTATCTGTTAAAGGGTAATAATTATAATTAATAAATTAAATTATAAATTTATTAAAATAAATATATAAATATTATAAATTTATAATTAAAATATTCAGGTAAATTTTAATGAGTTCCATTCAGGTTTGCTTCAGTGTTTTTAGCATTTGGGAGTTGGTGTAAAATGGACAGGGTGAAATGGCACATCAGGCCAGTCTGAAGACGACCATTGCATCTATAGAAAAAATTGGGTGGAGGCAGAAGGACTGCACAGCTGTGGTCATCTCTGTTGATTCAGAAGCATCCTTGCACTCTTGAGTGTTGGGGAGAGCAGCCAGGCCCTGAGAGAGAGCTAGAGCTGGCAAGAAGAGGTTAGGCAGTGACCACTGTGACTTTTCTTTCTCTGGACCTGGGGCAGGAGGTTGAGGAGCTGGAGGTAAGCCACAGCAGAGCTGGGACCTTGAACTGCAAGGCTTGAAGCAAGAGAGCAGGAGTTAGAGGCTCATTGGGGAATGAAAATCCCTTGCCCCCGGGATAGCCCATCTGGTCTTAGATACAGGCAGGGATGATAGATAAAGAGGGAGAGAATGAAATTGCTGTTTTGTGTGTGTGTGTGTGTGTGAGAGGGAGAGAGAGAGAGAGAGAGGGAGGGAGGGAGAAATTAGGCAAATTAGATTTGGTTATCTAATTCATGGTGGAATGATGGACGAGAAGGAATTTTGTTTCTGTCTTCCATGTGGATCAGAGATGAGATTTTGGTAGGTTTTGCTGTG
The DNA here is from genome assembly GCF_964035555.1 of Netta rufina. Lineage (NCBI taxonomy): Eukaryota > Metazoa > Chordata > Aves > Anseriformes > Anatidae > Netta > Netta rufina. The sequence continues at coordinate 20,246,513 of NC_140136.1, forward strand.
AATGGGCTGAAGGATACTGAGAGTCTGATTTACATGACAGCTGAACAGCAACAGGGTCCCTGGGTTTCTAAACACAACCAGGAATTGCAGGAGGAGAGATTTCATATGGCAGTATTTTGAATACCACAATTATACTTTGCAACAAACCTAGGTAGAAGTAGGGGAAAAAAAATTGTTCAGGGCCAGAGGCAGGAGACAGGAGGACAAGAAGTGGGGGCAGTTGAGGGTATGAATACAGTTTAAGTGAAGATCTGTAGCATTTTGAGATTGCAGTAGCTGGATACTAGAAACTGAACAGCTGATCAGAGTATGTGGTACTTAGAGGTGTTTGTTTCTCATTAAGCAGAGGCTTGCTGACCTTTCTGCATATTTCATCAAAAAAGTATAAAATTTCCACTGCCAAAAGATCAACGTGTGTCAGTCAGGCTCCCCAGAATTGATCCAATATTACTAGTTTTTAAATGAAAAAATATGGGTTTGGTCTTCCTTTTGATTATTTTTTTTTCAACTCATCCTACATTATATGTGTGTGTATGTTTTGCGGGGGACAGAAAATAGAAAAAAGAAATAGGAAAAGTTATCCTGTTCCAACTATAAATGCTGTTGGTGCTTAAGAAGTTATCTTTAAAAAAGAGTCACAAAATAACCTGAAGTATCAACTACAATTCCCTTCCCCGGTCCAAATAACTACAGGTTTGAATTGATGCTTAGGGTTAAACATCAGAATTAATAAACTCCATTGGGATCTGTCAGCATTTCCAAACGCAGATGCTAAAATTAACTACCCAAACCTTCCAAAGCATGTAAAGACACCAGTTCCCATTGATGTTAACTGAATAAATGAAATTTGGGCTGCATTTTTCAAGCTGTTATAGAAAATGACAATATAGAAAGACATTTCCAAACCCTCTTTAATATATGTGCATGTCTGTACAAACAATAAATTTCTTGAATTTTTATTCTATTGTTTGCCAACATGCTTTATTTAAGTATGGTGAGGAGAAATAGCACTTGTAGTATGTAGAATCCAGACAAGAAAGTGGATTTCTGTGTTTTTGTTTGTTTGTCTGTTTGTTTTTAAAGGAAGTGGTTAGATAGATATTCAAAATCTCAGTCAACTTCAGGCAATGGCAAGCCTAAGCACTACAGCTCTGTCAGATGCTTAGCTAATACTTTAGAACATGAAATTTGGCTTGTTTCAAGTGTTAAGAAAACTTTCAAAAATGTTACAATAATGTGTTTTTATGTGCTCCTATTTTGAATGATTGTGGTGTGATGCACAGAAAACCTGCATGGAAACCAAGAATTTGATTTGTTTACTTGTGTGAATATCTGCCTTGACCATGTTCCCCTACCTTTGGAAATCAGATACTTCAAGCCAAACTTAGGCACAGTCCTGTAGCTTATGCATATAAGCCTTTTCCTTTGGTATACTTCATCCCATTAATATTTTTATAAATATTTGAAAGCATATAAGTAGTGGGTCCCCAACATGAAACCTGTATCTTAGCAGCATTAGTTTGAAAAAGACATGTTTATATCTGAGCAAAGTTTTGTGGCTCATGTTCGTCTTTAATACAGGCATAAATATCGATTTCCCCCTTTTTTCATGTAAGATCTGCATTGTATCACACAACCTCATTCATCCTGTTGAGGACCAAATAGGTCTCGTCTTGGAGACCACCCATGCCTGTTCTAGTCCCTGGTTCTGTGAAGACTTAAGCATGTGTGGAACTTTGCTTTCAAGAGTCATCCTTTGAAGTCTACTGGACTACTCCCATGAGCACAGTTACATGCATTTTAAGTATGTGCCAGATTTGGGCCTCAAATTATCTAGCAAGTGGCCTCTGCGAAGCAGCCTGAGGAATGGTATCCACCTGGAGTGTGTGTGCAGCCTTTGTGGAAGGCATAGTGAGTAAGTGCTTTTGGCTAATGCCAAACAGAAAGCTCACCAGATTACTTATTCAATAACATATAGAATTTAGTAATTTTACTAGTGAATTATGCGTCAAATCACTCCACTGAACAACAAAGATATTATATTCTAATATAACCTTATAGCTTCATATTGTTTGAGAGTTATTAGTGTAAAACTTTATAAATTAAATAGAATTTTATAGATACTTTTCTTTCTGTGTAGAGAAGTGGAAAGGGTGGAATATTGTTGTGGACAATTATGCAGACCATAACAGAGCATTTGTGTTCAACAAACAGCTTTGAATTGTAATTTTCTGCAATATACATAGTATGGGTACAATTTATAGTCATTACTGTGTATTAGGAAAGTTATTAAAATTCTTAAACTTGTTGAGGCTTTCCACAACACCTTCCCCAGATTTTAATTGGTTTTATCTAGTTCCATAAGAGAGCTCTTTAAAACAAATCAAAGTGCCTTAAATCACGTCTTACCCATCGAAGGACAGAGATATTCCTCTATAATCTGGCAAGTTTTCCTGAGAAATGAAATCAGAAGGTTCTCAACGATGAATTAAAAGACTTGGCAGAAGATAATTTATGTGCTTTTTGATGGGCTCAGTTTCAAAATGACAAAAAACACAATGTTTTGTAACAGAAGGGTTAAATCTTAATCTCAGAGGTTTACAAAGCTGCTAGTCGCAGTCTCCTTAAAATTTAATATACCTCGTTAATGCTTACTTGCAAACACTGAAGGATTTTTATGATTATAATCATGTGTTACAGCACCTAGTACTGTTTCTAAGCAGCATACTAATCAGCTTAATGAGATATTACTGCACTTTTTGTTGACTAAAGCAAAATCCCTTTTATTGTTCTAAAGCTTGTCCTTTACTTTATTTTTTCCCAAAACATTATCTTGTTTTATTGTACACCAGTAAATATCATACCATCGTTTTTTTGTCAAATCATAAAACTATCTTTCTCATTGTAGAATGTGTAATATATTGAATATGGTTAATGGAACTGAAAGTTACAAATGGATTTCTATTTTTTTCCCCTCTGTCTTTTCTAATGAAAATGGGAGAGATGCATAACATTTCTTTTTCTATAGATTTAGAAATGTAAACAGGTGCAATTTCATAAGAAGACAGACAAGGGGATGGTAAAAGCTTATGCCCCTTCTGTAATAATTAGATTTTGAAACTGTAGCATATTTTAAAATAGTAATTAATGGTTATTGGTAAACATACAGAGTGATGAAAGCACATATATGATCACAATTGCATAGCACAGTTGGCATTTAATACACTTTTTATTGTTTTTACACTAATTCCTTTGCATTATTATGAGTAGGTAAAACATAAAATGCAAATTGTATGTCAGTGATTCAATGCTTGTAACTCTTTCACAGTCTGAATCTAAAATATCTTCTGATTTTCAGAGATGGAGGAAGCTAGTTTGTGCCTTGGTGTTTCTTCAGCTGTGCCAGAAACTGACGCCCATCTCAACAGCACTATACTCAATGGGCAGTATTCAATGAGCCAGAAGCTACACCAGATCACTTCCCAGCTCAGCCATGCCTTCCCAGAGCTCCAGAACAGGCAGAATCCAGAGGAGAAGGCATCTGCACCACTAGAAGACAAAAGCCACATGTCCATAGCAAACCAGCCCATCAGCAGTCAGATGGCACTGTTAGCAAACCAGCTCAACAGGGAGGTTGACACCAGTTTGAATGGGCGTGTGGATCTGCAGCAGTTCTTAAATGGACAAAACCTAGGAATTATGTCTCAGATGAGTGATATAGAGGATGATGCCAGGAAAAACAGAAAGTACCCATGTCCCCTCTGTGGGAAACGCTTTCGATTTAACAGCATCTTGTCACTACACATGCGCACTCATACAGGAGAGAAACCGTTTAAATGTCCATACTGTGATCACAGAGCAGCTCAAAAAGGCAACCTGAAGATACACCTGCGTACTCACAAACTTGGAAATCTTGGCAAAGGTCGTGGAAGAGTCCGAGAGGAAAACAGACTTTTACATGAGCTGGAGGAGAGAGCGATTCTTCGGGACAAGCAGATGAAGAGCAGCCTCTTGCAGCCACGACCTGATGTGAAAGCACAGCAGAATACCCAGCCAATGCCTCTTGCAAACTGCAACTTGTCTGTGCCAGCTAATCACAGCACACCTGATATTTCAAACCCTGTTCCCTCTCCAAAGCCAGTCAGCGTCCAGGAAGAAGTTGTTGCTCAGACAGCTGGGTTCAGATGCACGTTTTGCAAAGGCAAGTTTAAAAAGCGAGAAGAGCTAGACAGGCACATAAGGATCTTGCACAAGCCTTACAAGTGCACCCTGTGTGACTTTGCTGCCTCACAGGAGGAGGAACTGATCAGCCATGTGGAGAAGGCTCACATAACTGCAGAGTCAGCACAGGGCCAGGGCTCCAACGGGAATGGGGAGCAGTCCACCAATGAGTTTCGCTGTGAGGTGTGTGGCCAAGTGTTTAGCCAAGCCTGGTTCCTAAAAGGCCACATGAGGAAGCACAAGGATTCCTTTGAACACTGCTGTCAGATCTGCGGGAGGCGATTCAAAGAGCCTTGGTTTCTTAAAAATCACATGAAAGTCCACCTGAATAAGTTATCTGTCAAAAACAAATCTCCGAATGATCCCGAAGTACCTGTCTCCATCAGCAGTATGTCCCAGGAAGCTCATGCAAACTTGTATTCAAGATATCTGTCGTGTTTGCAGAGTGGTTTTCTTCCTCCTGACAAAACAAGCTTAAGTGAACAAAATCAAATCTATAACAAAGGAGATATGCCCATGAAAGAGAAAGAAGTCTTGGGAAAACTCCTTTCACCCATGTCTGGCATTGGCCACAGTATTGCTGAAGGGGATAAACATTCTTTATTGGGCTGTCTCAATCTGGTGCCTCCTCTGAAATCCAGCTGTATAGAAAGGTTACAAGCTGCCGCCAAAGCAGCAGAGATGGATCCAGTAAACAGCTATCAGGCCTGGCAGCTTATGGCAAGGGGAATGGCCATGGAACATGGCTTTTTGTCTAAAGAGCAGCAGATACAGCGCAGCCATGAAGACACTTTGGCAAATGCTGGAGTTATGTTTGATAAGGAGAAGCGGGAGTATGTGTTAGTAGGAGCAGATGGCTCTAAGCAGAAAATGCCTGCTGATTTGGTTCACAGCACTAAAATGGGCAATCAGAGAGACTTGCCAAACAAACTAGACCCTTTAGAAGGCAGTAGAGATTTTTTGTCACATGGTATGAACCAGGGACTCGATTACAACTTACAAAGTCATGGAAATGTAAAAGAAAAGCCAACTGAATGCCCAGACTGTGGAAGGGTTTTTAGAACATACCACCAAGTGGTTGTGCACTCCAGAGTCCACAAAAGAGATAGGAAAGGAGAAGATGAAATAATTCAAGGTAGTCTTGATGAACGCCGTGGGTCTGGCAGCGATCAAGAATCTCAGTCTGTCAGCAGGTCAACAACACCAGGGTCCTCTAACATTACCGAAGAGAGCGGAGTAGGTGGGGGTCTCTCACAGACGGGGAGTGCCCTAGAGGACAGTCCACATCCTTCCTCACCCTCCTCTTCAGGTATGATGACTTCTTCCCTCTCTACACTGAAAACATAGTAGCTATATTTGAAATCACAGCAGCAAAGTAATTTATGCATTCTCTTGTTAGGTCATTTTCTAACAGTCCACAGAGACATGGTGTTATATGTCAGAACATCTGTGTTTGGGTTCCCTCAATGCCTTTGAGATTAATTCTCGGTTCATCCTTTTTCCCCTCCAAGGGTGGGTTTCCTAGGCTTTCAGCTGTTGCTTCAGCCATGCCACTGGCAGTAGCGTGCAGGGTCTATACGTTCATCAATGGGAATGTCACTACAAGGGCCTCTCCCTCCAGGCTCTGGAAGTATTTTTTTCCTCCTCTTCTCTTCATGGTGTCTATTTTGCAGACCCTTCCTTTTCCTCTCTGAAAAGGGTGAGGAAAGATGCCTTCTTCAAGCTCTAGCTCAAAGAAATATGATTAATGAGCAGTGCGTTGGCTAACCTCTTTGATGGCCCTTATTCCTACAACCATATCATTTACTTAGCTGACATATGTACTTGAACCTGGCCACTGGATTGATTAAGAGGAAATTCAGATTGCTAACTTTTTGACAATCTTTTAACTTATGTGCACATTTTAACATTTATGAAACCTTCTGGTTAATTCATATCTATTTGAAAATCCAAGAAAAATAGAAATTGGACTGAAACATTTTAATTGCACTGTATGTCATGTTAACTTGTTGTGTATAAAATAGCAAAGCAGATAATATTTCTTTGGAGATGTCTATAAAATATTGAGCTTCCTGGTACAATTTTTAAAGTTACTAGCCTATGACTGCTGAAATAAAATCTCCAAGTAATAACAGGTAAGATTTCTGGCCTCATCTATATTTCCAAAGTCACTTACTAATGGATAGTAAATTGAAAGTTATATCTTCAGCCCTTTATAAAGAAAGCACCTCACTAATACTGTAATCATTCTGCAAGCCTAACAACAGAGGAAATCATGCCATAACAAATACTCTGTTACTAATGGCAACATTGATTTCTGCAATCAGCCATTAAGTCTAGAAAATGAAAGACAGTTTGAGGTACCTTAAGGCATTACATTGCCCACTGTTAAAGAGCTGGTAGCAGGCTATTGAGGGTAATGCTTTTTCGATAAATATTTTAGTATTGGAGACAATTCACTGTTACAGTTATTAAGTATATGCCAGTTTATTTTTGTTGTTCTTGTCATGCTCCAGTATACTCTACTTCTGAGGCCAAATTAATATAAAAATAAAGTGTTAGTTTGCTGGCTTATTACAAACCAGTAAAGAAATTGTTAAGACACATAAATCTGCACTCCACATTCCACAGATTCCTATAGTACTTAATGCCGTTGTTTAAATACCATGAAACACACTGTCTACTCTTAGAGTCATAGCCTCATTTACAATTTATTACTGGTGAGACACATTAAAAAAATCTGTGTAGGAACAAGGGAAACAGGCGAGAGCTAATTTCATACTATGTAGAGTTGTTCAGAATGTTTTAAAAGGGTTGAAAATGTGTCAGGATGAAGATTAGTTTTCTAACTTTCACTTTCAAAAATCCTAAATTTTGGAGGGGTTTGGGGGTGACTTTGGGGGAGAAAAAATGTTCTTCTTCAGTATAGAAAACATCACTTTTATTTTGCAATGCCACAGACAGAAATAAAGAAACCACAAATCGGTTAAGTTCTGTCTGAAGCCTGGAAAAGTTTGCAAAGAAGACACATGAGTCCTGAGTGAGGGTGAACTGATACAGACTTAAGAGGATTCAGAACAACACATGTGAAAGTTGGTGTGTTTTGAGTACCCTGAAAAACTTTAATTCCAAGAGTTCTGCTTCACTTAATGTATTGTTGTGTGAAGTTTTTCCTGTCCTCAGAGGCAAAAGATAACACTGCAGTCTTGTTGTTTCTGTGGCCACTAATATAAAATTATTTCTGACTTAAGCTACAATTTATTTAAAGCATTTATTTTCACTCATAATTCATTTAGACTGAAGCGTATAAAAATGAAAGCAAAATATGTGCAGTAACAGTTGCTAGAAGCACGTTCATTTTTACTACAAAAAATAAGACTCATATTGTATTTTATATTAGTATCTGATGGTGTCCTTTAGTCTGTTAGCAGTAAATCTAGGACAGTTCTCAGTATCACACATCCTACCATAGAAAGTGTGCACATCTTTATAACTTATTAATCAGATGAAAGGAAAATAGAATTGCATTTTACCTGAACAAAATATAAATATTCTTTAGTACTTTAAAATTAAAATTTATTGCAGTATTGCTATTGCAACTTTTTCATCATTATGAAGTGTGTATTCTATCATTACCTGTGAAAGATAAACCTGCAGAATGTAAAGGAATCAGATTTTTTGAGTAAGGGAGAATTAAGTAGCCATTGAATCTTCTATTAAGAAATTACCACAAAACACAGTTTTACAAATTTCTCAGACTGCATAACAATGTCTCAAAACTTAATTTGCATCACTTGATTCTTTTTTGCCGAAAACTGGGTCAGTAGGGCCTGAGAAACTATTTTTTCAGATCTTAACCAATGAATTCTTCTTTATAAATTGGTGCTCTTAACATGATAGTAGTTCTGAATTCATCATAAAAACCTTTTTACACAGTGCCTCTTAGAACAGATCTCCAGAAGAAGGCTTACAATGAGTGGCAGAGAAGTCTTTGTTATCTGATGTAATTCTTTGCAAAGGAGGATTGGGAATGGAGTGCCTGTTTAAAAATGTCTAGCTCAGGCTGAGAAGAAGAAAGGGTCAAGTTTGCAATCAAACAGTTATTGCAGAGATGTGTGACTGTCACTGGCTGGGCTAATGTGGTATGCAGCTGTTTGTTATGTGAGTAAAAGAATGTTTGAATCAGTGAACATGTGAAAATGACTCCAGTGAACCAGAAAATGTGTTTGTTCTTTAGCTCTCCAAACTGCTGAGAACTAAGCTTAAGATCAACTGCTAAAACTAGGACCTTTGACAAATTGAGAGGTCATATTTTCTAACAGAAATGAACGAAACTAGTCACACAGATCATTTCCCTGTGTTTTTCATTGTTTTATCTTGTTTTTTGTTTACTTTTGTGTGAAATTATGAGAGTCAAATAAATGTCATTTCTGTCTCCACATACGATACAAAGGGAAACTGCTGTAAAAAAAATCTGTGCCTGCACGTACAACACCATCTGCAGATGGAAGGGTATATGTGGAGATGCTATCTGGATGACTCCTGTCTACATGCAAGCACACTTCTGAAATTAATTTTGCAGCATCACAGCAGAAATGCATCAGAGTTGGACTAGATATCCAATGTTATTTCTAGACCTCTTATTTCTTTAAAAAAGTTGTATTTATACAGGTTTTGCTTAGGAATTAATTCATGGAATAATTAAAACTTAATGTAGTAAGAAATGATACTGTTCATTATATCCAGCAGGGTAGTACCTTCTGCATTTTCCTATAATTTTGGTGTGGGGATAATTGAAGTCTTGATAGTATGAAAGGGGTAATTGAATGCACTGACCCTCCAGTTCATTAAATAAAGTAGGCCAAGTTACATGATCAATGGAAAGCACAGGGATTAAAAAAAAAGAAAATAAAATACTGTTAAATATAACCACTTAATATAACCTGTATGCAGCACTTAATGTTGACTTTGGCATAATTTATTTGATCAGATGGTTTGTAACCTTTCAAACTTTTTTTTTTTTGGTGGTGGTATTTTTTTTATTGTTGTTATTTTTTGTAAAAAAGCACTCATTATTAAACAGAATTTCAGCCCATATTTATGTCCTTTAACATAAAAAGCTTTTGTACTGGACATCATTGCACAGACATAGTAAAGACAGTGATACGATCCTCTTTCTTTCTTTCGTTCTTTCGTTCTTTCGTTCTTTCTTTCGTTCTTTCGTTCTTTCATGATAGTCATCAACTGCTTAATGTGAACAAAACAGGCAAAAAATTTAAGTCTGAGGATTAAGATCTTTTTTTTTTTTTTGCTTGTGCATTCCAATTGTTCTTAAAATATTTGGCAATGTCAATTAGTAACTGAGCAGAGTTAGCTGATGAACACAATTTTCCACTAGACTGAGCACCCTATTGTTGTCAAGCTAACAGCAGATTTCTGAGGTCATTATCATTCCCTGGTAGCTTGGCCCAGCTGCTTCATGCTGCAAAAGCCAAACTTTATACTGGAGCTGTGGGATGGCATGCAGCAACAGGGGGCTGGGAAGGGAGGAGAGGGAAGTTGGCTGAGAAGCTGTAGAAAGTCATTAGCATCTGAGGAAAGAGAAAGTAAAAGTTTCTAGGTGTTTCGAGGGAAATCTGCTTTCTTGACCAGCTTCCTGTTTCCTTCCAGCCCCTCTCTGTACCTCAAGCACCGGTGTAATCTCTCAAACCGGGTGACCAAGTAAACAACAGAAAAACAGAATTTCTGTTGATAGTCAGTCCCACATGGAGGACTCAAACTAATCCAATGCCTTTAGCAGGTATTACATTTTGCTGATCTTAATAAAGCCTCACTTTCCCAAGCACTGACATGAGAAGTGGTAAGGAAAATATTTTGGTTTGCCCGTCTGAGGATATTTTACCTTAAGAAACAGTTGCAAATATTGAGCTGGAGAATTGCACACAGTTAGCACTGCTTTGGCAAGTTGCCAGTCCCAGAGGACAGCAAACAGTACTTTTATTCTAGAAATTCTAGTTAATATAGGCAATTTCTGTCTGTGCCCTTTTTCATTTTTTATTTATTTTTTCTCTTTTTCCTTTTTGTCTTTGTTGGCCTCATTTGGTATCAGGTTCAGCAAGATGCAAAGCTGCACTTTTTTAAAGCTCAGCTGTTATAACTGAGCGCCATATGCAGCCTTTCAATCCCTGATATGGAATAGCGTACATGCTGGTCCATGTTTGTAAGAGATTTACTGAAGCTTGAGTTGCGTGTATTAAAGCTGTGTACATCTAGACATTTGGGAAAGTACTTACAGCAAAGCTGTTGGGGATGTAGGCCTATACGAATAAACTGGCAAAGATTCAGCTTTTACTCTTACATAATGCTTTAAATTGCCATCTCTGTTGAAAGGTCAGAGTTTACTTGTGGAGATCATCACTGTGGTCCCAAATCTGTTTATTTATTTATTTTTTATTTTTTTTTCTCCACACTGGCTTAATGGCAGACATGTTTCCTTTTACTTCAAGACATAAAAAGCAACTTTAGGAGGCTTATTACACAAGTGGAAATTCTATGGCTAAGTATCTTCGGTAATGTTTTGATGTTATAACATTAATTAATGATGTTTGAAGGGCGAGGTTTTATTTATAGTTGCATTGCTATAAATCTGGGATCAATTCCGCCAACACTAATGAAATAATAGAATTAGCCCCAACATTGCTACTGTGAGGCTGTACTCTGTTATGAGTAACAGCTGCAAAAGGGCACTGTACTAAAAAAATAAGAAAACACCTCCCTGTCGTGTCCTTGCAAAGCACATGCTTTATGACCTCTGGAGGGGATACAGTGAATTTTGTGCAAGACAGATGTCCAAATTCTCTCACAATGAAAAGGCCGCAGTCTGATTCTCTTTTCTGCCTCTTGTGATATATTCAAGTAACTTGGTCTATTGGTGCTAAGATTTGATCTTAAAAAATGTATTTTTTGTTGCTGGGAAAAAAAGGCATAAATCATTGTTTTGTGTTTAGCCCTTAAACTGCAGTCTGTGTGTGTGTTTCCAGGTGAATAGGATTGTAACTGATGGTATGATATGATATATTTATTACTAGGACAGCTCTCAGCTACATTGAAAGAATGTTTGCTTTCATTTAGAAATTAAATAATAAATTTAGAGGTTCAGCTTAGATAAGACCCCAGATGGGAACTTCCTCCAAGCTCTTCAGTTTTCCTCCTCTGTTTCACTGATCTTGGGGTATCGAAATAGCAATATATTTCTGTGGTATTTCAGTGTCATTTATTGATCATTTCTTGGGATTTGTCAAGGCCACTCTCATAGGGTACAAGGGGCACCACTGTATTATTACAATGGGATCTAACACATAGCGGGGAAACCTGAGGTCCAGCCCCACCCAGTGGCGCCTGATTTGGGCATCTGAATTCTGATTCTCCTGGGCCATTCTTAGTTCCCTAGCATCACACCTCAGGGCAGGTTACAAGGCCAAGAATCCTAGGCAAAGATCTATGTGTCTCAAAAACACTGTCCTTTTCTGGAAGACTAAGGAACAGGATTTGTGATCCTGAAGTCCTGAATCATTTTGGCAAAAATGCATTGCCCACCTTCTTTCCAGCAAGGGAAATAGTCTCATCATTTCCTAAAGCATTGCTCTCACTCCCAGTTGACATTTTTCTTTATCATTAGTCTGGATAAAAGCAAGTCTCTAGAGCTGAAAAAGTGAGATGGCTATATAACCAGCCTACTTTTTTTGGTAGTGAAAGTAAACTTGTCTCCTTAAGGCTGAATTAAAGGGCTTTGTGAGCCATGCTAGTCTTCATTTTGGCACAGGAAAAAATTTCTTCAGGTCCTCTGTCCATGCCACACATGCTGGCTTGGGCTCGTGCTTGGTAGCATTTCAGCCACATGAGGGGTGCAAGGAGAAGCGCTGTGTGACCAGCAGGGGAGTGAATTCTGGCCCATTTTGATAATGAGTTGACAATAACTGCACCTGTGTTTCCTTTCAACACCCTGTCCCAGGGCCAGCACTACTGGTCATTTGTACCTGCATCAGCTGACAACACTGACTTGGAGTTTAAAGAGTCTTTGATCAACACTGCTCCCAGCCGCAGAGCATCCCTTTATCCTTGTCTGTAGCAAACCCAGCCTGGGCTTTGGCTTCTCCTCTGGCATTGGTTTAAGCAGGTTGACTGGGCCAACTTAATGCTATTCTTCCTTCTTTAAGATTTTCTACTGGTACTTTAAGATCTTATTGCCTAGGCTAGCTGCAGTTTAGATAATTAGTCTCACAATTTATTAGACAGCCACTTTGGGGTCCGGATAAAACCCAGAAGTTTGGCTGCGCAGAGGCAAGTACATAAGTGAGTATTATCAAAAGTGAGGGAGAAGAAGAGGGGGAAGGAAACACATTAGGCAGAGGTCCAAGAATAGGCTGAAATACCAGTATGGCATTTTCTGTTTGTGTGCTGCAATCACATGATGTGGAGTGTGACATTCTTAATAGCTCAGTCATGGGCAGCCTAAATTCCCAAAGAACCAAAATGCCTAAGGTACTGTGGGTCCACCTGAGGGACACAGCCAGCATAAGGTGATCTCAACAATGCTGTCATCTAGTAACTTCATGTAAGTGGCAACTTTGTGATGGTGACCACTACAGTATAATTACAATCAAGTTTGTAAGAAGGATAAGGAATGAAAATAGATGTTATTGAGAAGGACAACCTGTAGTAGAGGACAAATATAGAACATTTCATAATGCAGCACTCTATTTCTTTTAAGCCTTGTCCTTCAATATTTGAAAACTAAATCACTTTCACTGATAGTGAAAAGACAAGAGGACATGACGGGCAGCACGATAGCAGTGTTAGCTGTGAATTGTCACTAGAAGAAAGGTCTGAAATTGAACTATTATACAAGGGAATCCATGTTGCTACTCATCTGCCAAAATGTTTGGATAATACCTGTTACATTAAAGCCTGACACAGCAAGTTTGTCTCTACTGAAGAGAGTGTTTGACAGTAGTAGGCTTCTGCCACCTTTCTTAGTTTTCATGTGGATAACAGTTTCAGTATCTGGCTGAACATGGGGAGATAAACTGAAGCCAGTGAGACTGCTGAAATAACGCTAAGGAGTAGTCGCCATTCCTTTTGTACTGAAAGAACTGTGAAAAGACCTGAAACTATGTTTGAGGCAGCCAGAATTGAAGAACTCACAGCTGTGGGTACAATTGGTGCCCATCAATTCCCAGGCATTTTCCTCACAGCTCCCCAGTGGTGAATAGCAATTTTTTTGCAAACATATCGTGGGGCAAGAAAAGAAGCACAGTAGTGACCCTGTTGCAGGTTCTCAGTCTATTGAGAAGGGTGATTAATGTCAACATTAGACATGCTGCAGATACCTTGCTTTTTATATGCAGCAACACTGAAGTGATCTCATCAACTATCTGAACATTCAGCAAGTCCAAAATCAAATGCTTGTGTGTCAGATATACACAGCTGTATTTGTACTGTTGCTCTATCTAAAGAACATGCCAATTGCTTTACTTAGAGTGAGTTGAGAGAGAGCCTCATTACTAAGAACATGTATAGCATTATCAATGAAAAACATTATTGTTCTTTTCCTCAGTGGTTTTCGTGTCCTCAGTTTTCCTTTTATAGGAGCCCATGCTAATATATCTTCAGACAATATGGGGCCTGATTCACTACTCCCATGCACATTATGTCATCATTTTCATCTCTACACAGTGGGTGGTAAATAGACATTAGAATAGTAACACTTTTTATTAGTTTACATGTGTTTTGAAGAACTATAAATGTGCAAGACAATGGAGAATCTGAGTGCAAGGTAGTGTTTTTATTTTATTTCTCCCCCAAAATATACAAAATGAACTCTCATCAGTCAAATTTGAGCAGAACTGAATATAGCAAAATGTAATTTCTTCCAGTGAAAGAAAGGTGTCCATGCTGTAGGTTCACATACTGCAGTTAGAAGGTAGGTGAGTTCATCTTCATCCCCTGATGTTGTCTTACTGGGCTTTTAGTTAATTTCTGCCCTTGATGGGCATTAAGCTCCTACAACTTCTCTTGAGAGAGTTCTGATTGTTTATTTTTTTATTTTTTTTTTAAATTTTTTGTTACTTCCTAACATATATTTAAAAAGCACTGCTGTTTTGAATTTAGTTTGATGATGCTATTGAGCCTAGAAAATATGGCAAGTTTTTTAAACTTAAATCCTCAACATGCTATGCTGCTATGCTTGGTCATCAGCTGGGTTTTCATAGCTCCAGTCAGAATTTCAAAAGATTCCTTAGTCAAAGAAAATACCAGACATTCAGTAGCAGAGAGCTTTCTTAAATTGTAGAGTAAATTTGGGCAATCAGAAAGGCAGCATTTCAAAACTGTTTTCATTGTTGATGACTGTTCACAGAAAGGTCTGTAGGAGACAAATCAAAAAAAAAAAAAAGAAAATTAGTATTAGTGTATTAAGAATAAGTATACAGAAGGTCATTTAAAAATAAAAAGTGAAGTAGGTTAGACTATTTAGTAGCAATAATTTCAGGAACTGGGTTCCATTTGGTTATTTTCAAAACAGTCACTGCTGAGTAGGTAGCATAATAGAAACAACATGAAATTCATCAGATGAACCCAAAAGAATTCTATATATTCTTGAATGAAAAAGCAAACAAACAAACAAACTTTGAGCTGATTGCTGTGTGTCATTTGTTTTATAGACAGAAAGCAACTTCTTTAATTCTATCTTCTTTATATTTAACCAAATGAATAAAGTTGATTATTAGCTGCACATGTGGAGCCCTGTTGAAAATCAGGGACTTAAAGGAAATATATTGCAACTGTACTCAAACCTTAAAGGCATAGTATTCTTTATTTTCAAAATACCACCAGAAAATGAGTATATTTCTAATGTGACTACTGTGTGGGAAAATTGTGAGACAGGTGGACTCTTTCTCCAAGGGATAATATGAACATCAGCTGACTTTTATACTGTGGAATTATGAGTGAGCTGTTGAGCATCTAATAGTTATGTAGGTGTTTCATTTAAACCTTTTATTTTGCTATCTAGCTTATAGTTCATTTTTTATTTTATCTTTTTGTAATAGTTAGGAATATGGAAATAGCATAGTTGTAATATAAGAATAGAGCTGTTCTCTATTCTACTACCAGTTAACATCATCTTTTGAAGTATAAATTAGAAGGGCAGAAGAGTGAAGTAGGAGTCTTCCAGGTTTGTAGTTGGCATTTTGTCAGTGTGGCCTTGTCTCACACCAGTGATCAAACTCAGTAGGCAGTTAACACTGAGCAAACAAAGAGACTAACAAAGTTTGTCTGCTTATGACAGTGCCAACAACGGTAATGTCACTTCTCTTAAAAACATGCAAAAATGTATGTCAGGAAAGAGGCACTGCCGTTCAGACTGACAGGAAAACGCAATAGCTGTCCATCTACTCCATGACATTGTGAAACAGAATAAGCACAGAAGTTGCATTAGAAATGGCTTTTGCTGACATAAATATTGCATATACTATTTTCTTAGACTCTTAACTTTTATAGTACGTTCAGCTGAATGCAGTCTATATGCGGGGAGAGCAATGTAGAAATAGATGACCTACCCTGAAGTATTTGGCTTATAAGGTCTTCCTTTTGATTATCTATGTCTGGATGGGTGAACAAAAATTCAGAACTTCCCTTGAGACAAGTAACATGCAATATTTGCTGGCATGTTTTCTTCCCTTTCAAATATTCCCCAGACTGTACAGACAAAAGACAGATTAGGCTTTGCATCAGATTTACTAGAGCTCTTCCTCCTTGCCTTTGGACTCCAGCTTGCATTTTACACTTCTGTCTGAAGTTGCTGAAGAATTAAGCTTGTGTGTGCACTCTTTGTACATAACAGGCTTTCCCAAGTGACTATTAAAAAACAAAACTAAGACTGGCTATAAGGTTCTAGTAAATGTACATGTAAATGGATTCTATTTAAAAATGGCCCATGGCATCTTTCTGTAATGACCATCTTTTTGCTGCATGCAGAGTGCTGTTGGCATTAGTGAATTAAAAAATACACAGATTTTCAAGGATTTGGGTCTGATTTGCATTTACAGTACAGATGTTTTGCACTGCACAGCAGTGAGGTGGACCTAAAGTACAGGAAGAAATACAACACAGGCACACTTCAAGCTTTTGTAATGCTGCATGATTCATAAAGCCAAAATCTGATATACTGGTGTCATCTATTTTGTTTTAACCAGTTACATCAGGTATGAGTCTAGTACAGTGATTTGGAGCCAATCCGGAGAGTAGTTATAATTCCTTCTTGATCTTTTAGGGCTCTTCTGTAAATGTTGTCTTTTCAGAGGTACTCCTGTCTTCAGTTTCTGTCATATATTTTTTAAATCATCACCTGAATTTTTGTGTGTTAATTTTTTAATTTCTTGTCAATAGAAATAGAACCAGTGGCTCTGCCTATTCTTAATATATAAATGTGGGTGTTGTTTTTTTTTAACAACCTATTTCCTATGTCCCTTTAAATTTCTTCCATTTGTTCTTTACCTCTAAACAATCTTTCATTACCAAGTTGTTTATCTGAGAAGAAAGTGAGACTGTCTCTTTGTATTGCTGAATAACATCACTCTTTTTCTTAAGAAGTCATTACACACTGACATCATATTGTTCTTCATTAGATGATCTGTTGCCTGAAAGTATCTTGGTGACATTGAACTTGAAAGCAACAAGAGTACAAGTGCTAGGATGCCTGGAGAGCAGAGCCTGGCAAAACCTTGCTCAAGCAAATATTCAAGATATTTGTTAATGCCTTTTTAAAATTATAAACCACCCCCACAGAGGTAATTTTCACCTCTGAATTTTTGCTTGTTTCTTAGTCCAGCCCAGACTTCAGCCATCACTGTTACAATGCTGGAAGCCAAGTCCTACCTAGCAACGATAGCCACGTACAATAATTTAAACTTAAAGAAAAATAACACAGCTGCTGGTAGAGTAGTGTCCAGAGATTTCTAGGTGCTTTTCAACAATGAAAGGGTGGTTTCTGTCTTGAAATTGTATGTGTGTGCATAGAAAAAGACCTTCGATATTCACAAAGACCACAATTAGCACTACACTGTAATTGCTATTCCCTGATTAGCTGGAAACCTTATGTACTCAATGGATGTTCTTTTTTATGTTCATGTGAAGTGCTCACAATGTACTTGTGAAATTTGTGCAAGTATTCCTTTGAATTGTGCTGTTTCACAATTCATGGAATCTCAAAATTTCTATTCCTTTGACTAGGTGTGTAGCTCTAGTGGTAAGTCTTAGTATGGAGACTTAGACAAGAGAAATCATTTAAGTCTTTGTAAACTCTTGACCATGCAAATTAAAATCTAACTTTTCTTAAATGTAATGTATTAATCTGTTTAATTGTACTGCTCTGTAAAATAGCCTTCCTATACATTTATTTAACATAAAGGGAAGAAAGAACACAGACATCTAAAGAGGCTGACAAAATTCTCCTTATACTCCGCAAACCCTGTAAGACAAAATTGGAAGAAGTGTGTTTGTCTTATTGAATTCACAAGTGGGTCACTTACTTCTGTGGACACGGGATCTAAAATAGCTGCTATTATCTCATAAACAACTTAATGATAACAGGAGGTTTTGAGACTTCTGTTGTTGTTGTTGTTTGCTTGCTTGCTTTTGTTTGTTTCTTTTATTTTTATTTAAATTATTTTTATAGTATTTATTTATTTTTACTTATAATAAAGCAGCAACAAAAGACTTAAAATATCTTCTCTTTCAGAAGCCTGGTCAGGGTTGAGGTGCTGGAGCTGAAACTGATTCAGGAGTTGTGTGGCCCAGAAGGGTGTTTATAGTATTCCTCCCTCATTCAGCACGTTTTAACCACTGCTTCAGCCTCCCTCTCCTGATCACCAGCTGTAGTTGACAGTCTTCCAGATCAGCCATGCCTGTGGCTGCTAAAAGAACCAGTTGTGTTGAAGGTAATACTAGGGGAGGTTCCTACAGCCGTTACTCTGTCCAAATACGTTTTGATTTATGAGAAGCCAGAGCCACATGACTTGTTAATTCTGCTCAGATTACTAGCAAGTAATCTGCCAGCTGTGGTGGTGCAGAGAAATTCCAGTTTGAGAATCCCTGGTACACAATAATCAAACACAGAGCTTGAACGGGTAATGCTCTGTTTGCAGATCCTATTGGATAACTACTAACGTTGCATGGGTGAAATAGATAAAGTTGGGAAGTCTGCACTAGAAGTGTTTGCCTTTACACTTATTTACTCACTGTTGTTGCCTTTGTACAATAATACCTTTTCCCTAAAGGCCTTTGAAAAACTCAATCACAAAATAGAAAAAGAGTGTTTGTTCTGGGTAAAATTTGGAAACATTGTTCTGATGGCACCTGTAAAACATGATTATAACTCCCATAGCTGTTTCCTCTCACATTTAGAGAGGAAAATTCTTTGCCTCTAATCTCAGGTGCATACCTGTGGAAGGCTTAGATTCCTTCAAGTGGTATCAAAGTAATGATAACAGTGTGCAGCTGCTGACTTCCTTTCCTTGTTGTTACTCACCCAGCTGTTTAGAGGAGAAGAAAAAGAGAGAGAATCTCTCTAATCAGCCATATGGAACAAAGTTTTATTTGCCATAGTAAGTTAAAATGTACGTTATTGGTCAGCATCTTAAATGCAAATGTTGACATAGCTTTTCAGAGGTACCAGATATAATGGGAAAGAAAATCAGATACATTTAATTCACATTATTTAGTTTTAAGTACAGACATAGTTTATTCTATCTCAGTGGAGTTTCCATCACTGGAGTTTGCCTTACCCAAATGACCTATGAGCATGGAAATCAGATCTCATCCCCTGCTTTCAGTCCTAACAGGTAACTTAAGAACTGTTGAGGTGGAATTTTGGTTTTCTACAATGCAGTTTCAGTTTGCTTACACACGTAAGTATTCTGGATCAGACCACTGGGCTATGATGTCTAGTATGCATCTTTAGTACCTGTTGATATATATAATGCATACAGACAGTAGAGATTTTTTGGTTAAGAAAGAATAATTTTGCTCTTATTTTAAATTGAGCAAGAAACATAGTTAAGTATAAAAAAAAAAAGTGTTTTTTTTTTTTTCTTTTTCCTAAACACCATCAACAAAACCTTCTTGAGTGCAAGTAAATTTACACTCAAAGAACACAAATAGAGAATTATGGGACTAATATGTGTGTGGTTTTAGTGAGTCTCCATTCCAGAAACTGCAAAGGAAAGTAATTTTTGGGGGGCTTGACTTTGAAAGTTTGTCAGGTCCACATTTAAAAACTGTTCTGCCATTTCATTTGTGCATATGACTATAGGTCCTCTGGTTATTGACATGTTGGCTTCCAACATCCCACTCAGGAGACGTATAATTGTAACAGAACATAGAAGTTAGGCACACATCTGTGTATCTGGGATTGGTGGTGTGACTAAAAGGCTTAAGCTGAAGGGAGTTGTAACCCTGTTTACGTTGCTTATCAGAGCACTATGAGAATGCTTTTTTTTTTTTTTTTTTTCCCATCTGAAACCTGGTGTATTTCCAAATGATTTAAGAATACATTTTCTTTTTTCCCTTATATCATGCCTAAAAATACATTCCAGAAAAAATAATACCCGGTTCTCTGGGATGAGATCTGCTGTATTTTAAGCAGTCTCCTTTCTGTGATACTTTTTCTGATACTTAATGTCCTTTGACTTGTACTTAATAATGCACCAAGAAATGTTTGATCTGATAAGAATCTTTTTTTTTTTTTTTTCTACAAATAGCCACTTAAGTAGTTCTGCACTGTCTAACAAATTTGTAATTTCATATGGTGAGGTGTTATCTCTTAAAAAATAAGCCATGATCCATATCATCATTGCAATTGTTTGTTTCCTTGTAGAAGCACTATAATCAAGCTATTGTGAGAGGTTTCATAAAAAGTGTGCAAATATTTTTCCATGGAATGTGACTCTTTCTTCATCTGATGGCCCATGCATCTATTTGTCTCACTGTTTCTATTGCTGCTACTTACAAAGTCTTTGACGAATATAATAGATTTTGTGGAATGACTCTGTTGTAAGTCACTTCCAGAATATTACAGTATGCAGTTAAAATGGCTCTTGCAATTACCGCTCTCCAGAGCTTGTCTTTTATCTTGGTACCTACTGAAATTAAGAATTCCTTCCTTTACTCACCAATATTTTTAAAAACTATGAATGTAAAAATAACATTGCTATAATAAATTTACCTAAAATTCATTTGGGACATTTTTATTCCAGTTAATTCATTAGGATTTTTTTTTTCTAGAACTAGATATACAAAAAAGTAAAATATATTCTTCTGAGAGAATCACTTTGTGGTTGGGAGCATTTCACAGATGTGTTTACTTGGGGGACAAGAGTGCCATTGACAGAAAGACTGTCTAAAATTTACCTCGTCTGTCCTCTGCTGTGTAGTAATAAATTTAGGAAACAAAAATCTGTACTTCATTTTAATATAATCTTTTCACTACTTATCTGAAGTGTATGGTTATGTATCTGCAGGTTCTAGGTCTGAGCATGCCCCCATGGCAGAATCAGCCTTTTTGTCTTCCTAGCCAAAGACGATGGCTTTGTTAGTTATGTGTGTGTATGTGTTTTGTTGTTGTTGTTTGTTTGTTTGTTTGTTTGTTTTGTCCCCCCCCCCCTTAGTGAGTAAACAAGAAAATAAAGAGCTGGAAAAAAAATCAGGAAATGTTCTTGTCCTATTCCTTCCTTTCACAGCTATAACAGCTCTAGGGCATGAGTGTTCTGTTGCAAATGACTATGCATATGATGAAAACATCTTAAATAAAGTGATATTACGATATTATTACAGGAATAAATAATGCAATGGTGAAAACACACAAAAAACAGTGAGGTGTGTTAATGTAATTTAACCAAAGTCAAATAATGTAAGTATAGTTCATATACTTTAGTCAAGGTATGTCATATATATGTCATATATATGTCATATATATACATATATATATATATATATATATATATATATATATATTAGTCAAGAATATAAAAGACCACACCTGTTCTTTTTTTGTTTGTTTGTTTGTTTTTGGTGCAGAAAATATTTGCTTTTCCTTAGAAGGCTGCATCATTTAAAATTTGAAGTCTTGGCTGTGGAAGTCCAGCCTAACATTGCTGCTTTACTGAAGCTGATAGTCAGGATTTCTGGCATTTCTGAGGTTTGTATGCTGCATGGAATGCTTGGAGTAGTGGGAATGGTCTCCTGAATGGGTCTTCCTTGTATCTTCATCAGGTGGATAAGCCAACAATTTGTGTGTCTCTTGTCCTAGCACCTTATGCCAGTGAATTACTTCTGTCTCATCTTTTTCTTAAAATTATGGAGATATGGACATATTTGCCATTAGCAATCTTGAAATAGTAGCTTAGACAATTGGATTTAAAAAATATTCTTCTACATGGTTTAACTTTCTAACAAATCTTTATCCTTCCTTTTCTTTTGGGCCTTTGATACTGAGTAGTTTAAACTTTGCTCTGATCTGTGTGCATACATACCTGTTTTGGCCTATGAAACTGTTTATTCTTTTCTCTTTTGCTTGGTTGTTTTGCTTATTTATTTCTTTTAGTACAGAAGAGAGATTTCTGACTGAAAGCTGTTGAGTTTGTAGCCTTTTATTTGTTTCCACAGCTGATGTAGAACAGTTTCCACAAACTATCAAACTAATGCATTCATATACCTACCAAACAACTCTTGGATGGTAACAGCTGTCTTTTCCTATCACATATGATCCACTTCTAACTATGAGTCTTTAAGTGGAAGATTCTATATGATATTAGTGGTTCCTGCAGTCTCATTTTGTTGGAAGTGGGTCATGGGGAAGGTCTTTATTCTTAAGTTCATTTTATATTACATTGTTTTCTACTTTTATAGGTCAGTGTGCTGCTTACGCTGCATGTTGCTATCTGTGTTTTGTCTCCTGGCTGAAATCTCCTTGTGTTGATTCATAACACTTTCTGATTTTCTTTTAAATATAATTTTGTCCCTACTATACTGGCAAAAACCACAGCTACTGTGAAGTAAATCACTTACGTGTTTTATAGCTAAGATAGCCTTTGGGATGGAGGTATTTCTAGATTGGTATTCTTGGAGAAATATTAGCTAATGTTGTGATCAACTCTTAGGCTTTATGAATAAGTACAATAAGTCTTGACATATGTAGTTAATTTCTCAAATGCCAAAATACCTGTATAAATTCAGCCTCTAGAAATGGATGCATCCTTATTCTACTAACAGAGAGTGGGTCAAGTACTTTGCTGTCACTGCTTTTAGAACATGTTGGCTGGGGAAAGCTAAGTTTGACTCTCTGGGGTAGTATGGATTCATAAGCTTTAACAGTTACCATGCATGCATGCTTCTTTGTAGTTCCTCATTGAATTTATGCTTGCCTTCTCTTTTGATATTTTCTGTAGAGATCTGTGCCATATCTGTCCATCATTCCAGGATGGACAGATATGTTTATAATAGCATATTTTCAACCATTCTTAAAATAAAAATAATTAATCAACATCATTTGGTCAGCTTCTTTCCTGTCTAATAGGCTAGTTTTTACACATTTATAGTTGTTGGTAAATCTCAAAGTAATTGAGAAAGAGGTAAAACATTGCTAATTCCATTCTATACATTGCAAAACTGAGGTGACAAAGGCAAAAGAATTTGCTTAAGGTCATTCAGTATTCCAATGGAAGAGTTAGTGGAGCATCTCCTGAGTTTCAGTTCAGTGATTTATACAGTAGCCTATATTGAGTTTCTGTAGTTGAATTCTGTGGTTCTTTTTTTTTTTTTTTTTTTTTTTTTTTAAGAAAATTGCAGATTTTTCTACAGCCAGTATTCATCACGAGTGCATCCAAAGTAAAAATATTATTGTATCAGCTGTCAAATAGGTTGAAAGCTCTATATTTTAGAGCTCATTATTCTTCTTGGACTGACTGAGACCATTTTTTTTTTATTTTTTTTTTCTGTCACACAACGGCAAATGTCCAGAACAATGAAACAGATGCAATTAGAGTAGAAATTAGTGTGACTTTTTAACTAGGCAGCTTTAATAGTTAATGGCTGCTGACCTATGGTGGCTAAAGCAGTACTAGTTGTTCAACTTACACATACAGTATCCTAGAACAGTTTTCTGTTGATATGTTGACTAAGATATAGCCGTAAACAATCTCCCAAATAGGTAGGACACTCTTCAGTTTCCATTAGTTAAAGGATAGATATCTTATACATTGTTCCACATTTTGGAGGGGCTTATAATCAAGACAGCCAAATGGGCAGTTGAAGTGCTATTCCCTAATGTCACCTCTAAATCACTTGCTCTTCTAGCTCTTCAAGAGTCATAAAATAATTTTTTTTTTAACCTTGCATAGAATCACTGCCAGCTGGTTAACCTGTTGCAGGTAAATGTGAATAAATTTGACCAACTTATTCTAAGATCCAGAAGAAACTGCATCATACAGATAAAACCAGTTGGCAGTTGGCAGGGTAGATACATTCAATCTCTGAGGAAAGAGAACCTCAGTAGAAGACTGTTATATCTGATGCTGTGTGTGTGGCCTTCCAGTCATAAGCATGATAAAATTCAATATTTATTCTAATTTACCTTTTGATTTCAATTATTTTCTGGGAACTTTTTAGATTTCCATTTTGGAAACTTACTTTTCTCCATGCATTCTTCTTTTCATAGCCTGTAAGGAACCATACAGTAATCAATGTTGTAATTTTCCATTAAAGTATATATCTTATTTCTTCCAAAGTTATGGCATATTTTGTCAAATGAAAATAACAGGTAACATCAAACTAAGTCTCAGCCAATAGCACTGTTTTAATCAGGCTTTTAAAAGTCCAAGGAATTGTTCTATTTGAGAATTTTGACTTGGAAAATGAAACATAATATGAAGTAATAATGAAGGCCCAACCCAATCAGACTCACTGAAGTCATCAGCCCAGTGACTAATGATGCTCATGAATTCACAGAGCCTGATTAATGTTACAAAGTGTTGTTTTAATGACCTTATGTGAGCAACTGGCAATTCTACACAATTGAGGTGAATACTGTGTGCATATTTCAGAAAGGAGATGCATGCTGATATTTTAATAAAGCATAGTCAGATCTGTTAAAAAATAACATGTATGAGCTGAAATACAGACGGCAGTTCTCTAGAGCTCATATATTATTTCTAGGGGATATTGGGTGAACTAATAGTAGAATTTACTTTGATGAGGAGAGTCCTCTAAATGCGAAGAACATCCACTGATGTTATTAGATTTATTTATTTGGATATCCATAGTTAACCTTGCATTTTGTGTGAGGGATAAAATGATTCTTATTGTGAATAGCACTTTAATTTGGAAGATATCACTTACATGGGTTTAAAACACTGGGGTCCTAATTTCTGGCATTATTCTCTCTCCTTGGAGCCTGCTGTTGGATTGAAATCTGCTGTTTGGTGCCATACAGTTACTGCTAGGTTATCAAGTTGTACACTGGTGATTCATATCTAAAGTTATGCTCCTTTCTTTTTCTTTGTTTTAAATCACACTGAAAATTATGAATAAATCTACTTCAGGCTTTCTTATATGTTCCACTCCAGTTGAAGCAAAACATCTCTTTTCCTGCCAGGACATTGTAGAGATTTAAACTGGCATAGTTCCTTTGAAATAGTCAGCCATTCCAGTGTACTAGAGCTCTGCATTGGGTCCTTGGTTTCACAAATTTTACAAGTTTTAAAAATAAAGAGATAAGAAAAGGATGGTAGATATCAAAGATTTATGATAAATAAAGTAGCAGTTTATCTCATCTAAAAAATGTATGCCAATGAGGATAACTACAGCTGTCAAAGAAAATAAAATAATAAATAAATAAATAAAGCAAGAATTCTGTAATTTGATGTGCTTTCTTTAAAGACAGTACTTCTTGGAGTAGCTCTTGTGCTGGTGTAAAGTGGCATACGAAAATGGATACCAGTGGGGATTTGTTGATTGTAACTACTGAGAATCTGGTCTCTGTTATTGAAAATAATGGTTGACTATTATATTCCACTGTATACTACAATAAGCAATCCATTTCTAAATTAAAAACCTCTCGGTGTATTTTCATAAAATCAGGCGTACCATAGCAGAAGGTTACTATTGAATCCAGGCATCTTTGAATTGTGAAACTTTTCCTACTTGCATTTCTAACATAATTTGCTATGGATATGTTTTAAGTGCCAGGCATAAAAAAGAAATCTATTTATTCTCTCTTCTGGGTCACTCACCACTTGGGTGTTTATGAAAGGATCGATATATATACTGTCCAAAGGGATTTGGTAGGGGGTAGGTATTTGAATCACAAAAGTGATTATGTTATTTTACTTAGGAAAAAGTCTTTTTTGTACCTTTTCAAGGAAAAAAAAAAAAAAAGATAAAATCCTATGTAAATAATAAGTGTTTTTCCTGTAATGAATGTTCCTTTCATTTTGCATTTCTGTATAATATTGGAAATTGTGTTTTTATTAGAAGAGGCACTGGATGGAAGCCAACAATTTTTTCTTTTAACTTGATATTTTGGGCTCTGATCTTTGTTAAAACTACAATGGCATGTATCTAGTACAGTCAGAGGTCATTTCTATAGCTACTACCATTTCCTATCATTTCTGGGGAATGTTTGTTTTCAAAACAAAGAATTGGGTTAAAGCTTAAGTATCGTATTTCAGAACATATTTCAAACTGAAATTAAGAATGCTAAAACCTTTCCTTTAAAGGTCAGATGATATTTATTATTATTACAAAAATGATCTGTGATTTATGAATTTAACTTCTCGTAAACCTCCTTTGTAACAGAATATGCAGTCAGAAGCTTAACATTACATTGTTTTCCTTTGACAACGTATCCACGAGACCACTGCAGCTGTTCCTTTACTCACAATAGCAGATTAATTAACACAATCATATGCTGTTGGCTCCTACTCAATGAGTAGGTCTGCAGTGGGGTAGATAGGTAAATCCTTTAAATGTGTATGAGATAAAGGATATACTATAGTAGTTTCATAACTAGCCAGTTCTGCTTCTGACTAGTCAGCCCTATCAGCAATGGTTCACTGACTACAGAAGCTGTGAGCTTACATTTCAAAGGCAGCCACACCTATTACAGAGAAATAATGCCTGAATCATTGCAAAACTCAAATATGTAAAAGCACAGGAATGCTCAGAAATCACCATATTTTGCTAAAATAACAGGCAATCTCCTTCAAGCATTTAGAGTAACCAGGAACAAAGAAGTGGCAGTTCTGTTGGTGGCTTTATTATTATTTTTTTTTCTTTTAAAGTTCAGTCACTGCTTTCCTTTAATATCTTAATCTGGTCTTTATTCAGTTTTTGCCCTCTGTGTATTAGAAATACTTGTAAGCAGCAGCCATGGCATCAATTTTAAGTACCAAAAGAATTTTTCATCCATTTCTCTGTGTGCTAATGAACACGTGAGCAGCTAAATCTCCTTTTCCTAAATAAACAGTCATCATCAGCATGTAAGTATTTATTTGGCAACTTTAGCTGACATTTTAGTGGATGCTAAAACCTTTGTTACCAGTAATATAACTCTTTATTTATTTATTTTATTTTGTTTACTTTAAAGAGAAACATACCCTTTTGGGGAAAGAGGTTTGAAACAAGTTTAAGAAAATTTCCTTCAGGCTTTTCACTAACATCCGTGAGGAAAAATAATTGTATTCTTTGTTGCATCCTTTACAAAAATCTGAGAACATTGCAAACTACTACATTAAAGTGTTCTCATTTTAGGAACAAAGAAAACTCCTTGTGAAACCTCTTCTCTTGAAAAACTCTCGCTAGTTAAATTTCGTCGAGGTTTTGTTGTCCGTATTTTATTGCAGTTGAAGTTATGTGCTTTTACATATTCTGTGAGTTTCATGTAATAGTATAAATATGCATTTTGATCATAAAAAAACAAGTAGGGAACATGATTGATTTTGATAGGGATTTGCTTGCATAGGAACAGCAGCATAAGACCCACAAATAAGAGAGAAAATGAAATTTAGATTTTGTGTGTGTGTGTGTGCAGCACAGTTGTTGAAAAATTAACATGTTAACGGCACCTACTTGTATAACTGAGAGATCTTTTGAGTACCTAAAGACCCATTTCCTTAACTTCCCCAAAGTGCTTCTTCTCCTTTCTGCCTAGTGGTGAAAGCAGAACCTGCTCTTAGGTCTTTGTTAGTTTCCCTGTCAAAAATAATTGCAGAAAGAGATTCTGCTGCCTTCAGCCATCTCATTTCACAAAATGGAAATATTTTCATCAGCTTGCAGATTATCTTGCTTTCTGTGACCTTGTTGTACTTATATAACATGTTGTAGGTGGTGGAGTCCATGTCCCTTGAGAAGATGGAGGTACAGCAAAGGAATGAGGAGGTTTCCACGTAGTGTAAGAGATCATGCTGAGTGAGGCCGACCAACTGACAAATGAGTTTATGCCCTACATAAACTTGGTACTGGTGGTACTGAAGTTAATTTATCAAGGCATCTAGATGATGCAAGCCTTTAAGATGTAGTAGTCCTACAAAATCAAGGGGGGTTATCACATAGCTTAAGAAGGCAGGGGAAGCTTAAGAATCTTACCAATGTTACTCAACAGGTGATATGCTTTCACACCAGTATTAATCACAGATTTATAACACAATTCCCATTATATGTATGTAAACACATACACATATATATACACATATGCACACATATGTTATTGGATTAATTCATAGATGAGCAACTGAAAACAAAATAAGTAATAATTTTATCTTCAGTTGAAAAAGCACTAGCTGCCAGAAATGAACTCTTCTGAAAATAAGTCCCTTTTAACCATCCTCCCTGAAGTCACAGGCTTGTCTTACTACACTGTTGGATCTAGAATAATGTCTTAACTCTTGATCAAAGAAAGAAAAGCTGTCGTCTAACATAGTGTCAGTGCTGGGAACCGCAGTCAGGGGTATTGTGATTTACAGACTGGATCCCAATTTTCCGTGGTTTGCTCCAATGCTATGAGACACTGGTGCTACAGGAGGGTTTTTTTGAGCAGAGTGGGGAAGGTGTTTGACCACTTGTCAGACTACAGACCATGCGCTGCCTTTCTCAGAAGGAGAATTTTCCTTATTTTAGTTTGTATAATTATATTCTTTAAACCTAAATTGTCCGTGCAATTTCAATTTGATACCATTTTTCTTACTCTGTTTTCAAACTGTTTTCAGATCCTTTTAAATAATTGTTCCTTTCTGTCGCTATGACAGGTGAAGAGGGGCCTGTGTAAACAAGCCAGCTACAACCTCTGTTGGACTTTGCACTCTATTAAGATAAAAGTGTTTTAATTTATATGACAAATATTAAGCCCTTTGTGAAATTTATCTAGAGATAAACTCAAAACCTCTCTGTCTTCTGTCCTCCCAGCCCAAATTTAGGATCTGAAATGCCTTCCTCTTTTCTTAGATTATACTTGTCCTGCTTTATACTTTCTGTATTTAAAAACCCCTTAGGATTTATGTTATGGATTCATGTTTTGTAGGACTTGCAGGAAAGTAGTCATAGATACCTCTTCCAAGTTCTGTGGTGCAACAGCATTGTTTTGTGGGGCTCTTATTCAACAATATGGAAGACCCTTGGCAAAGGATGCAGCTTCCTGGCACTCTTTCATGCACTGAGAATTGCTGCAATAAAGGTTCCTTGGGAATTAATTGGGAGCAAAGATATTTGATAAAAGAAAGCACATGGGCGACTTAGAAATTAGGGTCACACAGAATTCCATCAGTTTGCACCTCCACAACAAGCTGAATAAAGGTTGCATTTTTTATTTTAAAATAAGATGTTTATTTGTGTCAAGTCCACTCTACAATGATAAATATTTCATTCAGTGTAACTTTGCAAGGCTGTAGCAACATGCATTTCTTATAACTATCTATATATGGAGTGACACAGTAGTATTGATTTGTGTGATAGCTTCCACCTGTGATGTTTGTTGTTTTGTCTGTCAGGTCAGCTGTGCAGAAATGAGTTTTACATGTGCCTTTAAATGTTTAGATTTTCTGCAGGTGACCTCAAGGATAGTGTTGATGTCATGGGGATGGGTAGGATTAGGAGCTTCCTTCTTCCAGAAATTTTTCTTTACATCTAGGCAAGTAACTTTGTCTTTCTATACCCCAGTTTCTTCTATTTGAAAACAAAGAAGAGCTTTCTTTGTTGAATGCTTTGAGATCTGTGGATAAACATTTGTGCACAAATGCTAAATGGTGGTGTTGCAGTGGTTTGTGGTGTGCCAAACTCTGTGAAACTGAGCTGAGCCCCACCCCTCAGCTTTTTAATATTTAAACAGGATAGTTGACGATTTCCATTTCAAGCTGTATCTAAATAGTATTCTCTGGGTTTGTGGCAGATGAAGTAGTTCACACTTTATCATCAATAATCCAAACTTAAATTAACTGTAAATTCATACTAGGTATAATGTATATTTTGTATAATACTTTTTTTGTTGTTTTTCTTCTTATAAATGGTAATCAGAAGACTTGAGTACGTCCACCTTTCAGGAGTCTTTCTGGCTTTTGGATAAGGAAAGTTAAGCTTTTTAATGTTACTGACCTAAAAAATTTCTAATATGCTCTCATATAAAAATATGGGGATTTTTATTTAGTTATGAATTACAGAACTTGGTCCAAAATATATTTTTGCATGCAATTGTCCAGAAATTCCCAGAAATACTACTAAAATAAACATGATTGTGTCCATACTTAGCAAAAATATCTGTTTTCTTCAAATACTAACTGTAATGTCCAGCACTCGAAGGTATGTTGCACAAAAGCACATATATTTTTTTTATTGTACAGTTAAGAGATTTTAAAGATGACTATGAGGTTATTGAGTCGTTAGTGATAAATGGTTAGATTTCCACAAAGAAAATGACTATTATCTGGTTATAACCTGTATAAATAATAAACTTGCATTTTATCACAAAATTTGTAACATGCAGGATAGACTTCACAGGTCTGTTCTTCACCACACTGTGAGAGTGCTGTCCATGGCAGAATCACTTTACAGGTACATTGAATACGGTGCTTCTGTGTTTGCTCTAATTGATATTTTGAAAAGTAAAAAAAAAAATAAATAATTTCTTCCCTTAGCATTATTTCTCTCTAAAAATAAGTATTAAAGTTGCTTCTAAAAATGCCCCAAACCTATTAAATAGGAGATAACTGTAGACTGTGAACAACTGTTTTGATTGTAACTCCAGTAATAGAAGTTTGCTGCTTGCTCTGCCCTGAAAAAGAACTTGATTGAAAATTATTCCTGCTTTTTTTGGATGTTAGCTGTTTTAATATTAGTTAAGTTTTAATATAAGCTGTTAATTCTTGCAAATTCTTCTGTGCTTCAATCTTTAGATCACCGTAGCTATAACAACATTATTACTGTATAGTAGAGAATTACTGTAAAAATTACTGCAACATAGCCTACCTTTACAATTGGATAGGGCTACTATTGACATCAGCATTAAAAGGCCAAACTGAGAAGATAACATTTACTGACACAGAGGAACATTTTGCCTTTTTTTCATAGTGTGTTATTAGTGAGGCATGCCTTGTACATGTTTCCCCAAGGAGTCCAAAATTTCCTCATGTTACTTTCATTCCCAGCTTCTGCTTTTTGGAAGCCCTGCTGCATTCAACCCAGGGACCCGTTAACAGTTCTTGAAGCATGTAAGTTTCCCCAAACCAAATCTTGGTTTTGCTGAGCTCTAAGCAAAAAACGGGGCTTAAACATTGTGCTGGGTGGTGGCTTGATGAGGAGAAGCATCATCCAGTTAGTCGTCAATGTTACAGAAAAAAATAAAATAAAACAAAATAAAACTGTTCCCTTCCTGCGAAAGGGGTTGGTGTAAAGCTTGTGAGTTTAGACAACGTTGCAGTAAAGGACTGGTGGAGACAACAGCTTTGAAGTAGCAGAAGGGTTTTTCATGTTTAGTGGCCCAGGCTGTGAATGAGTTACACCTGGTGCTTTTCCTGAACTATCTGCTAGGAGTATCCTGCAAGAGAAAGAACCAATCAGATAATTAATCTCAGACTTGTGCATTATTTTTGGAAATCAGGGCTACAGGACTTCAGCACCAGCTAGGATTTTTACTCCTCTCCTCTCCTCTCCTCTCCTCTCCTCTCCTCTCCTCTCCTCTCCTCTCCTCTCCTCTCCTCTCCTCTCCTCTCCTCTCCTCTCCTCTCCTCTCCTCTCCTCTCCTCTCCTCTCCTCTCCTCTCCTCTCCTCTCCTCTCCTCTCCTCTCCTCTCCTCTCCTCTCCTCTCCTCTCCTCTCCTCTCCTCTCCTCTCCTCTCCTCTCCTCTCCTCTCCTCTCCTCTCCTCTCCTCTCCTCTCCTCTCCTCTCCTCTCCTCTCCTCTCCTCTCCTCTCCTCTCCTCTCCTCTCCTCTCCTCTCCTCTCCTCTCCTCTCCTCTCCTCTCCTCTCCTCTCCTCTCCTCTCCTCTCCTCTCCTCTCCTCTCCTCTCCTCTCCTCTCCTCTCCTCTCCTCTCCTCTCCTCTCCTCTCCTCTCCTCTCCTCTCCTCTCCTCTCCTCTCCTCTCCTCTCCTCTCCTCTCCTCTCCTCTCCTCTCCTCTCCTCTCCTCTCCTCTCCTCTCCTCTCCTCTCCTCTCCTCTCCTCTCCTCTCCTCTCCTCTCCTCTCCTCTCCTCTCCTCTCCTCTCCTCTCCTCTCCTCTCCTCTCCTCTCCTCTCCTCTCCTCTCCTCTCCTCTCCTCTCCTCTCCTCTCCTCTCCTCTCCTCTCCTCTCCTCTCCTCTCCTCTCCTCTCCTCTCCTCTCCTCTCCTCTCCTCTCCTCTCCTCTCCTCTCCTCTCCTCTCCTCTCCTCTCCTCTCCTCTCCTCTCCTCTCCTCTCCTCTCCTCTCCTCTCCTCTCCTCTCCTCTCCTCTCCTCTCCTCTCCATAGATAACTTTATTTTAATGGGATTGTTAGTAGGTTGCTTCATATTTAAAATATTGACAGATAAAGTACTTACTCCTTCATGAGAAGGAAACTTTTTTTTTTTTTTTTTAACTTTTTTTTGTTTGTTTGTTTGTTTGTTTTGGTGTGAGATAGATGGCTGAGGGGATAAATGCCATTTTTCCCCTGTAGACTCTAAGGTAGCAGAGACTGCAAAATTCATATGAAATGTATAATGAAAAGTAGTAAGATTACCATTAGTTCTGTGGATGGAAAAGAGTAATTTTGAGCTAGATGGTTTGACATTCTCATGTTAGTATTTCCATCCTGATGTGTGAACAGGAAACTGTTAGATGTATCCAATGAAAAATAATACTTGCATCTAACACAGAATGCCACAGAGAAGAGTAGCTTAGCTCTTTGGCAGGATAGGGTGTACTCTCCTGAAGAGTTTTGTTCAGGTTTCTTAATGGGTTTTGACAGGTTGTTTGTAGCTTAATTTACAAACAAATTTGATTAAAGAGCTCAATGAAAGAGTCTATATTCAAGTTTGGATTTGACGTTGTGGTCTACTAAAACAAAATGGAGGCTCCCAATTTAACACCTCTGGAAATATTTGATTATGTTCTTCGTTTGGGATTGTCTTCTGTGCAGATACACTGTGAAGTAGAACTGAATAAGCTGCCCCCTTTGCCACCGTTACCAATGACAAGGTTTTTATTTGACTATAATATTACAGATGTTATCAGAGGCTGTAGCATCTTTCACTGAGTGGTATACAAATCTAGTCCAGTTATAGCTGGGTGGTGAAGGACTGTCTTGACTCTTCCAGTTCACACTTCTAACTCAACAAAAACAGGCTGTGAAGGAGCCATGAAAGCAACAACGAGACCACGTAGGTGAGAAGACAGCAACAGAAGATGTTTCATTATACTCAGCCACACAAGAAATAAATTAGTAAGATACTGCAGACTTAGCTAGAATAACTGTACTTGTTTTACGGTGCTGGAACATATCCCTGGACCTCTTAGAATTACAGCAGTTAGGAAGTCATTTGAAGATTAAATTAAGGGCCAAGAACAAGCCAGAACTGGGCAGTACACATGCTGAAGGAGGAGTGTCTAAATGTTCTTGTGATCTGGCGTATTTCACAATGTATATAAGTTTCATGGTTTTGAAGCTTTCCTTGATTCCTTGGCTAAACTCCCTCCTTAAATAATAAAAAGGAAAACTGATGAGTAGGAAATAGGAAATTTCCAGGAAATAGGAAGAGTTCATATCCAGGATTAGTTGGTCGAGACTGGTGAAGGTGATGCAGTTTTTGATTGGAGTGCTGAATGACTTAAAAGATATTTGGGAAGCGCAGTTTAGCTGAAATGGTTAAATATTCAGTTCCATCTTCCTTGTTACTTGTGAATTTTCATTTTGTTATAGGAGTGGTCGGCAACAGCTCAGAACTTGATTTGTCAAGACAAGTATGCTCTGCAAACAAATTATTACATTCTATATGAAGGCATTATCACTAAATCTGAAAAGAAAATATTACAGGCAGAAATTATAAGTAGAAGTTTATAAAACAAAGATATCCTTTGGCAGAATATACTCTTATAATCAAGCTTTTAGCATAGCATAGGTTTAAAAAAAAAAAAATTGCCCACATATACACTAATAAAAATAAATCTGTTTCCGATTACTAACTATGCAGCACAGGTGCTTGTTTGTTACGAGAGAGGCATGTTCATTAATTTTCAGCTATGAAAAGTGCAC
>NC_140136.1:20285532-20418032 GCF_964035555.1 Netta rufina
TCCTACAGATAATTCTGCTTTGACTGTGGTTTTGAGAGACATCTTTTCAGGGAACATTTTCGATAAGGCTTAATAGTATAAAGCATTCTCATCCAGAAGTCTTTCCAGAAGCTATTACCAGGATAAAGATAAATGTATGGAGAATCACTGTTTGGTTTGGTCTATTGTAATAGCTGTGGTTAAAATGTTGCTGTTGTGGATCAGTTTTAATTCCAAAAATTGCAATCATCATAGGTGGATTACATACGTGTCTTTTCAAATAGATAACAAAATATATTTCCATACTATTTTTCCCTAAATAAAAATTGAAATGTAAGAGGCAGGAGATTCAAGTAACATTGCAGCATTTAGCTGTCAAACTACGAATAGAAATTGCCATCATAGAGACTGTGTGTTTAATCTCATACTTTAAAAAAAACAACAACAACAACAAGAAAACTGAACAGCACTCGCTGCAGCAGCACATTAGCTAATGTTCTGTCAAGCGATTCTTTTCTGGAATGCCATTCCCACTGGTCTCCAGTGCTCACCATTGTCCTGTCTGGTACCAGAGCTGCCTTTCCTAAATTGAATCTTTCTATCATTGGTTATTTTAAATACATGATGCTACTGTCCTGATTAATGTCCTTTGGCTGCAGTTTTATGATAAAACTCCTAGGATAGCAGTATAGAGTTAATGACTTCAGCAGCAACAGGTTTTAGTTTTTCACCCTTTCTTAGAATGTTTCAGCATCTATCAGAAAGCTCCATTGCCCAGTAGTCAATAAGATCCCTTTTTTGAGACAAATACCTGTGACTCCCATGACTGGACGCATATCTGTAGCAAGATATCAATTATCTGTAGCCAGTAAAGGACCAGTAGTAGTACAATTGTTGACGTTATTTCAATTTCATTTGACCATTTTGTTCTGCCACTCACCTTTCCTCAACCCCATACATTACTTTGTTACATTGGTCAGTTCCAGGGTAGACAGCTTTCAAATGTAATCAGTTGCAAACCAGTTTGTTACGTACCAAATTCTGCATGGGCTTGCCAGGCTATTGAAGCGGCTCCCACTAGTACCATCCTGAAAAGACACGGAAACGTGTTTCCACAAATGCAGTAGCCTGCATTCTCACAGTTTAAATTAGTCTGTTGATTGAGATGGTATTTATTACACAGTGTCTTAATTTAAGCTAGTAATTGGCCAAAACTAAAATCTTAAGTCCCTCTGAATTGCAGGGTAGGAGTTTTTGTCTACATTTCTATAGTTGTCCTGATGCTTTTGTTTGTAAATTGTCAGGGATTCAGGGATTTTTTCGGGCACATATTTCATGGGTAATTTTGTCACAGAAGACCAAGGTGTTAAAAGTTTCATTTAAAAATATCAATTTTCCTGCCTGTCCAGAGTGTTCATCTAGTCTGTTTAATGTTTTTATCTTATATAATACAAGTAATTTTACTTCTGTTCATGATAGTGAAAAAATGGTGAAAAGCTGCTCTTCCTCCATATCCTATGGAATTTTTCAAGATGTACTTGTGAAACTCCTGTCTCTTGCAAACATGACCTATGTGTAATCCTCTGTCTCTAACAGGTGCATTGAAAATAAATATGTCCGCTCTGAAAGATGTGATGTTTTGGAGTCCTTTTCTTTAAAATCAGTGCTACTTTGTAAGGGGTAGGTTTCCCCTACTCTCTTTCCCTGTAAAGATCTTTCCTGCAGATCTGACCTTTCTGAGATAGGATTTCTTTATGTCAGTATTTGATGTCATGAAAATCCAACTGGTAATTTCATGTTGGTGGATATTTCATGATGGTTACAAGAACGGTCAGTGATGCAGAAGGCATTGATCAGAAAAAATGCAAAATGCAGTAAAGCCATTTGCAGTAAAGGGTACAACCACTAAGCAGAGTGGAGACTAAAAGATTGGACTTTGTTAAGAAGACTTCATGTACCTGCTGCTGCTTTGGGTTGTACTGGGGGGGAATGGGTAGATCTCCAGGAATCTGAAAAAGGAGATTTCACCACAGCCTCACTTTTTCACTGCTAACTGCCCTAAGATTCAAGAAAATCATTTG
Organism: Netta rufina; assembly: GCF_964035555.1. NCBI lineage: Eukaryota > Metazoa > Chordata > Aves > Anseriformes > Anatidae > Netta > Netta rufina. Next base: position 20,287,593 of record NC_140136.1, read on the forward strand.
AACATTCTGGTGCTGAAGTCTAGGTAGACAAATTGACTCTTCATTTTGTTCCTTCTTATCCTTTATTACTAGGAATTTTGTCTTATAAAACCAAGTGTGTGAATTCATACTTGTGATAGTTGTATGTACTTCTGTCTTCAAGAAGATCAGTCAGTACCAAATAGACTCAACTGATTGCAACTATCTGTATGCATTTGCAATAGCGTGTTATGTGTTCAGTTGATTTCATTTTATCATTATCTGCAGGTTTTTGCAGCTGGATGTGTTTCCTGTACCTTACCATACACTTATTAATATATGGAACTAACACCTACATGATGGTTGGAATATTTCCAGAATGTTTTCCTGTATTTTTGTTTCTCAAGATGTTCAGTAGCTATGCCTGACCCTTACAGGCATGGCAGAGGGTCTTGTGAGAATATTTTTGCTGAATTTCTGGTGATGTTCATGAGGTAAAGGAGAAGTTGCTGTTGTGCTGTTAACAGAAAGAGAGAGAGAGACTAATTCTAGGACAAGGAAGGTTTCAAAATCAAAGGAGTGTTGCCTGGTTGTATGTGTATAATTAAAAAAAAAAAAAAAAGGCAAAAGAAAAGAAAAAAGGTAGAACTTCAGCAGTCTGCCTCTCCAGTGCAGAAGTGAAGCAAATGAATATGGCCTTGAATACACTTTTAAATTTTTCAACACTGTATTTTGCCAACTTTAGTTCACTCTGTTGACTGTTCAGTCAGACCCTTTTTAAATTAAAAAGAAATACATGGCTGAATTATTTATTAAACAAAAGGTGCTTCTGTGCATGCAGACTACCTGGTTTTTGAATTTCTTTTGGCATTGGAGTTTGCAGAAATAGAATTTGAGAAAGTACATTGCTAATAAGAAAAGGAATGGAACAACCCTTCTTCTCCTAAAATAAGTCTGTCTCCGATGCAGCTAATTAACTAAGTTGTGTCTGACTAGTCACAAAAAAAATAAAATAATAAAATAAAATAAAGACCTAGGTCTGCACTCAAATGTGCAATTTTGACCTTACTGTGAAGTTGTTTCTTCAGTTTGGTAGGCTTCATAAAGACTAAATGTTATTAATTTCAGGTAGAGAAATGTTAGTGTGGACTATTTCCTGATTTTATAAATAGTCCTGATGGGCTAAAATATATATTTGCTGGTGAACTAATGTGGAAGAACAGTGAACTAGTGGAAGGAGGCATTCAAAAACTGTACCACATTACAGTCAGACTGTACCATGTTACTAGTTCACCTTAGGGTGATAAGTATTTTGTACAACTGCTTTTGTTTTTCTCAGTACTACGCATTACTGCCTTTTTGTTGGTACTGCAACTTTATGTAAAGCCAGTGTTTCTTGTATCTTTGAAGGAATGTTGCTTCTAAACACCTGATATTTTCTTTTCTCATCCCCTTCCCCGGAGGAAAACAGCTTCTAGCTTTTTGTCTGGACTTAAATCACAGTGGTCACAGGGAAAATGTAATGTCAGGAAAACTCTGAGACCTTCTGTAAGTCTGTGAGCTGTGATCTCAATAGATTGCTTAAATCTAAATAAGGGGCTGTTTACCTAGTATTGAAAGAGGAATTAACTCACTGAATCTGAGGGACCATCTGTCTGAGAAGTTATTTCTCATGCCCGATGTGGTATATAACTAGCTAGGATTACAGTGATATAAGAAATGTAATGGGTGTGAAAGGCCAGCCATTGCAGAAAAGAGACTTCAGATGAAGGTTCATGAGACCTGCCAGGGCTTTGAAGAGCTCCCAGTCCCACCGCTGTGGGAGGGTAGGTGCAAGGCTGTAGCTGCCGAGCACGGAGCTCACAAGAGGCCTGTGGAAGGAAAGCAGTGAGCAGTAGCAAGTGGTCGGGCACACCCTGGCTTTGATATCTACAGATGGAGAACTAAAAGATGGCAGGGCCACAGTCCAACACCAGCACATGTAAAATAAGGCTCAGGATTTAGATAACTCTGTTCCAGCATACTGACGTGCATGGCCACAGTCCAACTCCAACACATGCAAAATTAGTTTCAAGATCATTCCAGCATACTGAAGCCTATGCCCAAACCAGCTATTGCCACAAGCTCAGCTAAATCAGAGGAGTGTTCAAAATACAGTATTTTTTCCTCTTTCTGTACCCAGATAGTTCAGATGAAAATTGTATATTTTCATAGTAGAAAATAGAGATTGGATTATTGATATATGAGCTCCATATGCACTATTTCTTACTTTTATAGCCTACAAATAGCATTTTAATGTTAGCGTACTCTAAGGCTATTTTACAAAATACAGGTACAGGTTGACCTACTACTGTACCTTTTGAGATGCATCATTAGTATAAAATAACTAATGAGCCCATTCATATGATATGTTTAAAGACATCTTCGTCCCAATATGTCTGCAATCCACTGTGAAACCAATGAGGAAAAAAAAATACTAAGCAGTTAAAGGATCCCTTCTCAGCACTAGAAGTAATGAATTTAATCAATATTTTTCCATTATAGCAAAACTCATGTAATTAACATATTTTATTTTTAGAAAGAGGTTGCTAGTAAAATAGTCACAGCAGTTCAGGATTGCTTATAAGTATTTCTTCAAATATGACTTTTTTAATGCAGAAAGAAGTTGGGAATTATACCCAAGTGGCATGTACCAAATAAGTTAAATGGGAGAAAAATTATTTACAAAGGTATTTTGTATTAGCTCAAAACAGTCATTTAGTTTGGAGGCAACATTGAAAAGTTAAATTTAAGAAAATAAAGTCTGTACTGTCACAATCTGTCCAAGTGTTTTATCACACACTGTGACCTTATCCACTTTTTAGAGACTTCTGTAATCAGTAATTTTTTAATGCAATGACAGACATTACTTCTCTTTCTTTTTCTTGAGGGAAGATTAGTAATTTAGCTACTTTAACCTGTACAGTTGTTTTTATGAGATTGATTTTAGTGTTGGTTTCTTTCTTACTGGGGTCTACAGAAAGCTGATCCTATGACATTTTCAGTAATTTACATTTTTCTTTATTAGAAGTTTTTATAAAAGCTGATAATGTGCTACCAGCACTTCTATTCTTATTTTACCAACCTATGATATGATAATAATTATGAAAAGGGTGTTTCTTAACCCATAGGGTGAAAAAACTTCTGCAATAATACCTAAGGCCCCAAGACCTACTTATAATGTGGCCAAGTCTGTAGTTCTGACTTGAAATCTTTATTTATTTATTTTTTATTGTCTAAGCCCAGCAACTCAAGGTGAAACTTGGCCTGTGTAGTTATTAAATATTTTCATCCAATGACTCAAAAGATTTTAAAAGATATTTAATGAATTTTGAAAACTCTGTGGAGCTGGTTGTTAATTTCCACTTTTTAGAGTCTCAGAGACTCTATATTTTGGGGCACTTTGGACAAGTTACAGGAAATGAATTCTGTACTGCTCTATTCCATCCAGATTCACCATCTTCTCTACAATTTACTGACGGTCTTGCATTTTCTTCTAAGTATGGCCTGTACCAAATGGTTCTGTTGTCCCGTAAGTGCAGTAAGTAGGAATAAGATAGAGGTTGTAATGAAGTACGCCTTTCCTGTTTGGTTTATAGGTATGTAGAGATGCTGAAGTGTGGAAGAAACAGGGTAAGTATGGAAGCAAGAAGGCAGCAATATATTCATTCACAGAAGTCCAGTTAATGGTTATTTTAGTCGATTAGCTAGCAACTTCATTTTCTCCCTCATGAAATTGCCTCCGCAGATCCTTACTTCTGGAGCTTAATCAGCATTAGCAATCCATCCCAGGAGTGGGAGATCAGGAGTACTTAATTAAAGAGGGACTGTAAGGCAACTCTCCCAAACTGGATATCTGATCTAGCCTTGGCATCAGGAGAGCAATGGTAGGTAAAAGTGTTTATCAAGCTCCATGTAGCCACTCTGCAAATCTCAGAGATGGGAATATGATGCAGACAGCCTGCAGAAGCTGCTATAACCTGAGTAGTATGGGCTTTAAGGCCATCTGGTACCTGAACACCTGCCTACAAATAACACATACAAATCCAAAAGATGGTCCAGTTGGATAGCTTCTCTGCTGACATTCCCTATTGGAATTTTCTCCAAAAGCAGTAAACAATCTGTATGAAGTGTAGAAGGACCTCGTCCTATCTGGTCAATAACCAAGTGCCCATTTCAAATCTAAGGCCAGGATCAAAGCTAACTCGTGTGAGTCGGGGTTTGGATAGGAAAACTAGTGAGACAGACAGGCTAACGTGTGAAAGGCAGACTGTTGTTGGCATGAGCATTGGGGAAGAACTCAGAATACTCTAAGCCTGTTTAAAAAATAAGAGGAGAAAAACATGGAAAAGTCAGTTGCATGGAAGGTTTGGGAGCTTGCGTTACTGTCAGAAGCGCAAGTGAGCACTAGTGTAAATTCTGAGGATAGATGAGAAGGAACATTGGCAATGCACCAAGGAAAGATCCATAGGTACATATTTAAGCCCACAACAGGTGATCCAAAGAGTGCCTTATTTGTAAATAAATATGTTCTGTACAGAGAAGTACAATAAGGTGTCCTGGCAGCTCAGATGTGCACTTCTGAAGGAAATAAGAGCAAACAGAAGCTCATCACTGTGAGTAACTAATGTTACATTCAAGATAGCAACCAGATCCATTGTTCCATAAATGAAGAAGTACATCTTGTTTTAAAGCCTTCATTTTTTTTTTGTAGAAAGATTATACAAAAACTAGTAGAATTTCATGAATTTCATCTGGCAAACTCAGTGATTTAGGATCTTAACAGCTTTGATCTATACAGTCAAATTAAAGAAGTAGGATATCAAAGCCATGATACTGGAGTAACTGAACTGGAAAGCCAGTGAAGGGGTTGTGTGGTTCAAGAGTCTTGCACATAAAGGATTTAGGAAAAAAAATTTACAGGATTTTGGAAGAAAGTAGCAATGATGGTATTAGTAGGGACAACGTAGTCATTTGCTGTAAACTCAGCTCTTATTAGCTGGACTTTACAGGTGATCTCTAGTGGTGATCTCTGTGTATTCCTGATGTTTGTTTACTTCAGTGAAGGATTTTGGTCTGATTGCATAAATTGCATTTTTTAATTATATCACTGGGGCATGCACTTCACAATAGCCCTAAAAGTCATGAGCATTGGAAACAATCCGAAGATGTTCAATATGCCTTCATGTGCCTACATTCCAAAAATTTCTTCTATACTCTCTTCAGCCTCATTTTGATTCAATTTTAGTGGAATGAGTATTTCAATAACATGCTAAGATATTGATTCGAATCTAAGTGTTGAAGCATCATTGAGTTCTGTAGGCCTGGAGAGGTATACAGGTGAAAGATCAAAGTCTCAAGCTTACTTTCTTCTTATGATGAGCTAAGAGAATATGTGATGGTTTGCAGGATAGTGATATTTAACTGTAATCTTCTTGGGGCATGGACTACATTCTGTTGATTTTGTACAACTGAACTAAGTATCACTCATTAATAAAACAATACAGCAAATGAACTATTTTGTTTTTCTATTAACAATTTGAATTGTACGTTGTATTTCATTTTAAATAAGTATAAAATCATATCCTAAAATGGTAAGATGTAATTTCTAATCATGCATCTCTTTGTTCCAGACACTTTTATAAAAGTTTATGTATGATGTGACCTTCAAATGTCATGAATGCATTGTGCAATAAACTGTCAATATTTGTGGCTATAAGGTACTAGATGACTTTTACAATAATTGGAACAGCTTTATTAAAAGCTTGGATCACTCAGCTGGTTAAAGAGAAAGACACAGGCTAGTGTTCATCTGGGAGTTTCCTTCTGCCAACTGTTAAATGAAAGAAATTATAAGATACTTAACTTTTTAGTTTTTTTTTTTTTTTTTTTTTTTTAAGAAAGAGTAAAGGTCTCTTGGAAAAAATAGTCTATTCAAAAAACTCTTTGTTTATAATATGAATTCTCAGTCCAAACAGATCCACTGTAAGTTAATGGCAAGTAATTAAACATGTTTTTTGTTGTTGTTGTTGTTTGGTTTTTTAAGTACTGTATCTGATTTTGTCTTTTGGTCACAGGATTCTTCAAACAAAACAGACAGCTAAAAAGATGTACTCAGAAACTGTGTTTTAACTTTGATTATCTTAAAAGATAATTATTTTAAAATTATTTTAAAGATTTAGAACAATTTGCAAAGTAAGACTACTAGGACCTCAAAGCAAAAACTCTGTAGGGAATTCGATTAAAATGAAAAGAGGATAAGAAACATTTTGTGATAAACAGCTTAATTTTGGTCAAGTGTCTGTTGTGTCTCTTTATGTTGTATATACAGACTCTTGCATATTTCTTAGAATATGTACAACACAAAAAAGCATTGCAATAAAAAGCATTGCAATATTACCAACATTTGCATACATGCTGTAGTGTTGTGCAACCCATGGCATGTGAAAACCACCAGTCATCCTCTGTGTCAAAAGTATGAGCTTAAGGTGTATGTGCTGTCCAAAGTTGCCAGCATGCCAATTACTAAGAAATTGCTTAAAATATTTTGTCTCCTCTTCTCTTGAGCTTGAAATAACTCCTAGGGAGTTCCCTTGTAGCTGATGGTACTGGCTATAACTGCTGTGTACTCATTTCTAGATGTGGCAAGCCTTTCCTGGTGTAAATTGACGTGGGCATTTTACTTCAGTTTAATTTAGCTTGTACTTTAAATTTAAATCTGCTAAAGCATGCATTGGTAGCACAGGCAAGGCAGTCTGTGAATTTCGGTTGCTTGCACAGTTCGGAAGGCTGACTGAGAAGTCTGATGGCAGAAGTGGTATCTCTTTATTTACCAGTGGAACCTTTGGTATAATCTTTATTTCTAATAATACAAACAATGTGAATGCTGTTTTCTCACTAGTAGGCCTCCTTTCCAATTCTCGTCTAAAATAGCTCTCTGTTTAAACAAATTCTCTGCCAATCTGTATCAATGCTCAACAGCTTAAGATTCCCATATATGGTCATTATAAAACCTAAATCCTTGATGAAACAATAGAGACAGCAAGTTGTTCCTGACCTAAGACATTAGTAACTCTTTCTGGAGGCCTAAAATATAACTGTAATATTCAGTAATATTAGGCTTTTATTTTAAGCAATGAACTTCACTAGCAAAATGCGTAGTAACATCTGCAAACAGGATTCTAATTTCAGATTTGTAAGCACTGATGCAGATTCTAGTCTCACATCTAAGCATACTATCGAAGCTACTTCAGGTAGCTGAAAAAAAAAAAAAAAAGATTAATTATAACTCTATTTTCCACTATTTTCAATCTTATCCAAGTTTTCTCTAAGGAATTGGCAAGAAAGGTAAAGCATGTTTTTCCAGAAACTTTTGTATTCTTTACTTCTTCCCAGGAAACAGGGTGGTCAGAGTCTAGGCATACTTGCATAAAGATTACAGCAGTGACAGGATTAAAATATCGAATATCTTCTAACTCTCTTCTTGACATTCGATTCAGAATATATTTTTTCCTGCTAAAGTAAATAATTGTACACAAGTGGGATTATCAGGGTGGTTTATACATCTTTTTCTTTTTCTTTTTCTTTTTCTTTTTTTTTTTTAATAACCATGGTCATTGCCACTTCATGTTGCACTATGTTTCATTAAGTTTTGAAGGCAGCTTTAAAGAACTGCAAATATTCTGAATTTCTGAAATATACAAAACCGTGGGATTATGTGCATCTTTAAAGGCTTCTGTCCACACTTTCAAAGGATTCTTTAATAATGACTGAAAAACGTGCAAGAGTAAACACGTATTTGTAAGTGTGATTACCTATTTTGTGAGCTGATTACCTTTGCCATGTGATTGCCTGTTTTTGGCTAATTTGGCAATCCTTGTGTTGAAAAATTCCAACTGACTCCACTGATAATTTAGTCTGTGTGAGGACTGCAATTTAGCTCCTTTGAACATGAAAGTACCTCTTTGTGAATCCCTGTGCTTTCATGCAGCAAATAAATGCTCTTGTAAAATTTATGGGACATATATGTAGATGCTCCTTTTAATATTTGCTGCTCGTGTGACAAAAGTCAGTGCTATTACCTAACCAACTGAAAACATGCCTCTTTTTACAAAACAATCAGTCCTTTTCTAATCAAGTTTATAAACTCCTCCCACAAAGGTAGGCCAGTCTTACAGAAAACATACAGAAATTTAAAAAACAAACAAACAAAAAATTCTTCATATGACTGACTCTGAATACACAGACTTGTCATCTACCTATGTATGTCTTCTCTTTTCTAGAAATACCACTGAAGTTGGCATTGTGCCCCAGTGGGGTCCTTGTGCTGAGGCCACTGATAGCTGTAACAGTAGCTCATTTTTGAGTTGATCATTTCTGATTCCTAGTAAGATACTTGCTGTAAAAAAAAGGATTCATCAGTGTACTTCTCACTTACTTTCTTTTAACCTGCTATTGTAAAAATGTTCCTGGCTCAAAACTGCTTCCTGGTGTTATCTGGCTCTGAGGAAATCTCCTATACTGCAGGGGATATGGACACAGCCTGAAGCCTTGTGGAGCTCCTCTCCAGTGCTGGCTTTTTGTCCTTCCTCTCCAGAGAGGGGGACTTCTGTCTGATGAAGGGCTAGTCCTGCAGCTAGTCCTGCAAATACTGATCTTACAGCTTGCTCATTTTTCATTTCAGTCTGTGTGGTAGACTCGTTCACGTTTTGGCCAAATCAGCTCTTTGACTATGTAGCTAAATACTACCTTCTGATATGGATGTTAAAGTGAAGTTTCTTTTCTTGTACTCGTCCCATGGCTGTCACTAAGTGAATGCTACAGGACAGTAGCTCTTGAAGGCAAAGCCACTGGCTGTTGCATCTGAGTCCTTCATAGGGGATTGTCACCACCTATAAGCTGTGAAGAGCATTCAGCCAAGCCTAGATGTTTTTGCTATTTGTTCAAGGCACAGTGTGCAGGTGGGTGGATGGCTGTGCTAGGGGTGGTGTGAACTACCTGCCTCTGTGTGCGCCTGTGGCCATGAGCCTATCCCCCGTCCCTTTTCACTGTGGCACAGTTCAAGGCTGCTCCGATGAAACCCCATTGTGCCAGAGACAGGTTCCACAGCAAACTGAGCGCAGCTTGAGTTGAGCACTTACAGCTGGCCACACAAGTGGCTGCAGAACAAATTGGGACTTTATGGTCACCCAAGGCATGGTACACAAGAGTTGTCCCAGCACATCACCCCTAGAAGCTGCTTCATGGCTGCGCACCATGCTGAGGAGGTGTATCTGCGTGTCTGCTGGCTGTGTGTGGCAGGTCTCACAGATGTGGCCTTCTCCTTGCTCTGACACAAAGACAGGTTTCTTATTTAGAACTGAATGTTGCTTTTTGAAGTTCTACATGTGGCTTTTGCTTTGAGCAAAGTGAAAGAAAAGCTCAGTGAAAGTAAATTCAGATATAAAGCTTGGAAGCTTTGCATCTAGCCTGTAACTCTACACAATATTTCATACCCAGTTCTGTTATTTCCTGCACTTGAATCAGGAAAGGTAGGGATGGGCAGGAAGACATTCAGGACGTAGACCTGCCTGTAATGGAAGTAGGTAGTAAAAAAAAGAAGCCTAATCTCATGTGCATCGAGTGCACATCATGTAGACCGCATAACTCAATGGACCACAATGACTGCAAGATAAGTAACTGTTCTCTTTCCTTCCTGATCCTTTATCCTCAGAATTGAGCAGCCTGAAAACCATAGCTCAAATCCCAAGTAAGTCATATATTAGATGGATTTGGTGAGGCTAATCTTAGTTCTGCTGGTCTGTAAAACATTGCCACAGTTCTGCACGCATTAACATAACTGAGATTGTGCTTAGGAAGGGGGTAACAAAGCAGGAGAAAGGGGCACATCCGAGGTGCAGCAGAAATTATTATTGGTAAAGTGGAAGATTTTTCATTCTTCCCATATATTGTTTTTGGCATAACCTATAATCACCAGTTTGCCTCATGACTCTTTCCTTGCTAATCACTTATCCTTTTTCTGTTTCACATTTTTTCCCCCTTCACTTTCCATAAGTTGTTTTAAGAAAATCAGTATAAAAAACTTGACAGCGATTAGATGTGTGTTTTAAAGTTAAGCATATTTTAAACTTAAGTGCCTTGACAAATAGGTACAATTTGCCAAAACAGGGCCATGGTAAGAAGTCGAGGTAGCATTTGATGGGGACAGATGGCATCCTTGAACATATCTTTTCATTGTTGGAAATAAAAGGATTTAGATGTTGTTCATTCAGGTAGTGATGGCCTCTAGTGCTTCGGTGGGCTTTGTAGGCTGAGGAATTCAAAAGAAAAGCCCTCAGCCCAGCTTTAAAGTCTTAGGAATGCTCTCACTGTGGGAAGAAAAATTCTTCAAGGTAAGGCCCCTGTTGGGGCTAAGCCTTTGAAGCTATCTACTGTATGTCTACTTAAATCTAAAAGAAAACTCTTCAGACCACCCACATCATTCTTTGCTTCATTGTTGTTTTCAGTTTGCTTTTTCAGAGGGATTAGTGCTAGAGTAAACTCCATCATCTCGCTGCCTTGAAAAAAATCAATTTTGTGTAAAGTGAAAATTAGACTCTTAAATCTGCAAAGCGAGCTGTTTATCTTACAAATTTATTCTTTCTTATTGGGCCACACATATTCTAGATAGAAAGATAAAAGGCAGATGGATAACAGGCCATCATTTAGAGTGACATTTAGCAAAACATAACTAGTAGACTTATTCGGTAAATTCCTCCTGAGTGGCTTGTTAGCTTTATCTATATACTTATCTATAATGCTCATATAGTATTTATTGAAAATGAAAATAAAATCCCACAATTTATTATCTACATTCCGTATTTTGCACTTCATAAAGGTTTTTTGCACTCAGGAATTCTTTTTCTCCTGAAGCAGTTTAGGATGTGATTATATACAACTATTGAGGAGAAAAAAAGTGCAAAGTCTAAACACTTTGGGAAAGTTGGAATTACAGACTAGCACCTATGTACGCTTTCCTGGATTCTGAAAGGAAAAATAAACTCTGCATTATATTTCTTTATATACATGTGAATAATTCAAAATGACAGTTACAAGCCTTGTATCCGAAATAGTGTGCCATAATTCTGCAGTGTAAGAGCAATCAGAAAGTATTAAAGAATGTCATTATCAAGAATCAGATTTTGCCTGTTGATTATTAATAATAGCTTGATGACATATGTGACTAAGATAAGTATTTATACTTTTTCCTCTTTCTTTCTCTCTTCTTTCTTCTTTCTCTCTTCTTTCTTTTCTCTTTTTTCGGTCACCCCCTTCTTTCAGTTTTAAGTGAAATTATTTAGAGTAACCATTTTATAAAAAATAATGAAATTCTTGTTAGTTTTACCTTTTCCAGCAATGTGGTATTTGGGTCTCTGCTCTTCTGTGAGCAGTTCTTATTAGAGCAAAATGTTTAAATTTTTCTTATGTTCCATCAGTTCCATTTAAGAGGCAATGCTGTGTAAACTGCACTGTGTTTCCTGACAGCTTTAGTTATGTATCAAATGGGTAGAGACAGAGCGTTTTCAGTCACTAGTTTATGGTTGAAATAGTCAAGACTTTGCACACAGGTTTTAACTATTTACTCCCTACCTCAATACAGACCTCGTAGCTCAGCTTTTGCACACAGGTATGGTAATGTGTCAATGTGTATTGTATCTCTGTGGTGTGCCAGTATTGTAAATCTATTTCAGAATTTCAACATGTGCCATGATACTCTTTGGTGATAATGTGAATTGATACCTATATGTGATGTTACATGACCCTGCAAGTACAAGGTGATAGCTGAGTCTTTTGTGGTTTAAGTAATGACTTTTTAAAAATGCTCAATGTTTTGTAATATTTATATCAGTCTTTTGCAAGTTATTTTGTCCATAGCCTGCTTGAATAATAGCAGCTTCTTCAGGGTGGCTGAGAATGACTGTTTCTTTATGTCAGGAGAGAGAAAAGATGTCCTGGACTCTCATCCATTGTATTACAAAGCAAAGAGTAACTGCAGCCATGAAGCTCAAAGGAGAAAACTCAGTAGCTGTGAGTGAGAGAGCAAAGGAATCCCCCCTCATCTGACCAATTTTTCCATTGGCTTTCCCGTGATATTAGGTCAGGTGTCGTTACTCTAACGTTGAAGTGTTGCAGAGGAAAGTTGGTTAGCTTTGTGTGTAGGCATTGCCACTTCTGTTGGACTCATCACTGCAATTTGATTTTTATGGGACGTTTTTACATGCTGATACAACCTTTTTCTCTCTAAAAACATGCACATTTTTACAATACTTATAATGAAATAGATTCAACAAAACAACAATTCAAAACTTTTTGGGAAAAATTAATAGGAACTAAGCAAAAGAAGAAATCAAACCAGCTGCTGACACAGCTGTTTCTTTTCTTGTATAATTCAGTTCAATATAAAGGTACCATATGCTGCTTAAAATGATGATAGGAAAGATGAAATAATTTAAGAGAATAACAAGAAAATACATGAAATGTCAGCATTCTGTCAGATTTAACGAATGAAATAGGCAGGTGTAGTATTGACATGTTTAACTTTGTGTTTTGTTAGCAGTTTTAGTGAGAACAACTTCTGACGTGCTGAAGTGATGTGAGAACATTTCTGTGTTGCAGACATTGGAGAAGAAGCTGGGAGATCTGTAGGAGTTCAACAGCCAGCTTTACTGAGAGACAGGAGCCTTGGTTCTGCCATGAAAGACTGCCCATATTGTGGAAAAACTTTCAGAACATCACATCACTTAAAGGTCCACTTGAGAATACATACAGGTGAGAGGAACAAGAGGAGCGGAGCACTGTCGACACAAGTGATGTGTGTATGGGGGTTAACATAATATGTGGCTAGAAGCCTTAATTCCCAGTGTAGATTTGGACTCATTAGTTGGAGAGTCTTTTGAGAAAGATATATGACAGTCTTAAATAAAAGCACAAGGAATGTGTTGTTGGATAAAGACCACTTTACTAGAATCATCTTTTCCCAGTTGAGGTTATTTCTGTCTCCTTCCCCACTTCATCACTGTTTCCTTCAATTACCCTTGTCCTTCAATAGGCATAAGCCTATTGGTTTCACACTTACTTATACTAACTGCTTCAAAGGCCTTCTGTAGCATCTACTTAGGGATTCTGTATGTTTTGCTCAGTTACTATTTTTGTTCAATTTAACGTGCTCATTTGTAACCTCTCACTGTTCATATGAATTTATGGATCTGTTTTTTTTTGTTTGTTTGTTTGTTTGCTTTTGTTTTGTTTTGTGCTAGAACTAACCCAATGTAATACTTGGACATAGTAATACTTACCATGTTTTTGCAGCATGGGAAATCTTACCACATTTTATTTTAATATGAAAACCAGTCTTTCTACCCTACTGAGACTTACTACTGATCTAGATTCTTTATTTTTGTATGTCACTGCTCTAGATACTAAAAAAACGTAACCACTCCATTTAAATTATAATACCATGTTTGCTTAAAAGTGTATATGTGCACAGTAGAGTTCACACAGAGACACAGCATATATTTAGGAAGGCTTACTATCTCCATAGTTAGGATCTGACATACAATGTTGACATCCTCAGGTCCTGCTGACGTCACTAGAGATTCTGTCCATGGTCAACCTGATATTGTTTTCTTCCAAGTCTTAGGTATTGCAGTGTGCTCTGGGAGAGTGTGCAAAGCTGGAGATTTAGGACACTTGGTTTTGTAAACAGGTGCAGTGGGCAGTGCAGTTGTGGAGTCATTCATTTTCTTTTTAAGATATTTTAAACGAATTTCAGAATGTTACTGCTATTTTTGTAATTGACAGATAAAACGAAATGCATGAAGAAATACTTTTCATTTGTACCTCTTGCATGAAAAATGTCACCATATTTTTTTTATTTCACTGAGGTAGCAGATAAGCAGTATTTGCCTCCCTTCCCAAAATTGGCAATCACACTTCTGTGTTCTTGCACAGGTGTAATGCTTAATATTGGGTTTGAGAATGTAAGACATGATTTTGAAATCTTGAAAATGAAGGCTGAAATTTGCTTAAAGAAAAAAAAATTAATCAGTGATGAGATGGGAAAGTTTCTTCATTGTATTTTTTTTTTCTTTATTTCTTTGGACTGTGGAATAGGAATTAACAACAATGGTTTGATCTGAATTTTAAAATCTGGCCCACAAAGTAGTATGTCTGGATTGCAAGCTGCTTAGGGCAGGAATATTCTTTTCCATATCTTGGACTAGTGAATGTAGGAAAAATGAAATATAAAGGATGTAGGAAAAATAAAACTGCAAACCCTATGTATTTGCTCTCTAATGTAGTAAAAACAAACCATTGTAGTTATTTTATTGGGAAATAATCCTGTAACTATGAGGTTTAAACAATTTGACATTTTTGCTAGTGGAGAAGTGAAGGAAAATTCTTTAAAATAACCTGAGTATACCCATCTCTCCTTTTGCTTTATTATATAGTGGTCATTTATTTGTTGTTATAAAGATGTCAATGATTATGCATTTGGTATTTGTGGCTTAGAACTAATGGAAAGTAAATTAATTGAAATGGAAGTATTCCATAAAAATTGTATATTAAAAGTTACTAAACAAAATTAAAACAAGAACAACTAAAGCATGTATGAAGTAATACACACAAAAAACAAACAAACAATCATAGATTATTGAAACAACATTTGCAATACATTTAAAAGGCATTATAATTTTAAAATAGATAAAGATCAATTTCCATTAGGTTGAGAACAAAGTATTTGTAAATAATGACAAGAGTATGTTTAAATGGAAAAGGGTTTTACATATTGGAAATAATCGTAATAAATATTATAAAAATGTAAATTGGCAAATTACTAGAGTTGTTAAATAAAAATTAAGTTGCTCTGCAGTAAATGGAAATGATGTAATAGATACCAGTTATTAAATAAATATTGGTTAGCTCATACTTAACAAGGACAGTTTCCTGCTTTTTATGTCACACTCTGTCTTTATTATATGCCTGGATCATATAACTGACTGATAAAAAACACTTTACTGTGTTTCTCCACTACATTAACTCAATTACTGTTCTTGTTCTCACAGCACCTGTTTTTTAGAGATGAGCTCAAGCAGTTCAGCAGAAGTCAGGTTCCTTTGAACATCTGTGTATTTGGAGGCACATGAGTAGGTTGGTTTGGTACGCATGCCAACACAAGACCCAAAGTCTGATCCAGCCAGGAGGTGCTTCTGTGGCAATTGGCCCAAAAAAAGCTAGAGAAGCTGTTCAATCCTTCACAAGAGGAGGAAGCTATGCTCTGTTTTAAAAGAATTAGCTAGTGACTTGGGTTGCTTTTTTTTTTCCTTTGGATATTTATGGTTGCAACCTTCTCAACACAGGGGCTCAGTGTCTGTGTAGTTTGCTATCACAGAAGCTTCTCAAAACAAAACAGCAACAACAACAATAACAAAATACCAAAAACTCATTTGAGTGCCAACACTGTAGAGGTTTCTTCTTATTTTCTAGTGCAATGATATTCACCCTTGAACAGCTTTAAGGGGATGAGAATAAGATATGATGTCTGCTTGTTGCCGTACGAAAAGAAAAGGGCATAATTATGTAAAATCAGAGTTTATCCTCTTTCTTGCTCTCAAAACAGTTGAAGGGTTAGTTTCTTAGCACAGCCATGACAGAAGAGAGGAAGAACTCTCAGGGCAAAATCTTCTAGAGCCTCATGGCTTAGAAAGGAAAGAAAGAATACCCCATAACCCTCCTAAATTACTTGTTTATATTGACTAGGGGATAGAGATGGGCTGTGTCGTCCTGCTTCTTCAAAACTACCAACTTCAACTCACAAAAACTCAGTGTGAAAAGAGACAGAAACAGGGAAGGTGTGTATGTGCCCCATGTGAATTTGGGAAGAGATTTTGTTAAAACACTGAAGCTATACCGATCAAAGTAAAAATTTGACCTTATGTCTAAAATTATAGTGAATATGGACTTTTGCAAAGCATGAAGAAAAATAAATTCATAAATAGATCTGCTATTTTTTTCGGAACCCAGCAAGAATAATAGTAACCCAAAAATATTTTATGGAAAACAAAAACAAAAAAAAAAAAAGAGAGAGAGAATGCAAAAATTCAAAGTATATCACATTAATGAAATAGAATATTTTAGGAAAGACAATTGAATGCTTTGGTGATTTTAGTTGCTTAGTTATGACCCCATACTTATACAATTCTCCAGGACTGAATATCTTTTGTATTCTGTTTCCAACCAGCCAGAGAATAGTGTCATTCTTCTTTTAATAATTTCAGAACAGTGTCTGTGATGGCGTTTGAAAAGGCATGAGGGTCCAGTGGTTAGGATATCTGTCTAGGAAAAGAAAAAACTGGATTCAGGTTGTAACTCACAGTAAAATGGGTGGACTAGCCACTTTGTGACTCAGCTTCCTGGTTATAAAATAATGGTAATAGAGCTGTGAAGGTTATAACACAGACAGCTCAGAGGTGCTTAGACTGAGAGAAGGAAAACTTTCTTATATAAAATATCTCAGACCAATAATATGCACATCTGGACTTTGCATTTTTCCCCTCTGCAGGCAGCAATGTAGGGTTCCATCATTCAAGGAGCTGAGTATCTTCTGTATGTTCTTGAGCATTCTCGATTCCCACCAAAACCAATTAGATGTGTTATTTTTATGTTATATGCCTGGAACTTTGGACAGCATAGAAACAGTTAAATGTAAATAATTAAAATTTGCTATGTTCTGCAATAGCATAAAAGTATGTTTGGCAAGCAACATACTACATAGGGGCTCTAGCACCTCTTGCACTTCACATTAGCATTCAGAAACTGCTGCAGATGTGGACCAGTTTGGGTTTGTGTGCTCAGTTATATTTACTGTATCAATGGCACAGTTAAATCCCTTGTATGATGAAAACAGAATAACGTGCATGAGCAAAGTATAGCCCTGAAAATGGTTTGGATTGTGCTAAACTGAAGAAACTTAAAACAGATATGGGTAGAAAGAAGCAGTTTAGCAAGGTTGTGTCCGTTATCTGAAGGTATGTTATGATATGGGTGATACACATTTTACAAGTATTACATGTATTATATTTACAGTGTTAACTGTAGTTTCCCTTGGAAATGTGACTAGCCAATTTCAAAACCTGCTTAGATTAACTGATAAAATACAGTAAAAATGGTGCAGTTTAAAATGAATTCAATTCACATTTTCTTCCTAAAAAAAGACTGCCTGTTGCCATTCTCTGAAGGCTCTTGTAGTGGGATGAGCAACATGAATAATTAAGGAAAATGGGTATGTGTGCTCCAAGAGAAGACAATTTTGGTATTGAACATCCTTTATTCTTACATTTCTAAGAAGAACTAAAAGGACTTTTCATTTCTGTAGATTTCTCCAGATTTCCCATCCTTAACATTGTACAGGAATGCTTTTTCTCCTGTGTTAATGACGTCCCAAACTTTTGTTGAAAATAATTGATTGAATTTAAATTTCCTTAAAAGTTTAAGAGGTAATGTTACAGTATAAATTTCCTACCAAACACTAAGTAGGGAAATATCCATTAGTGAAATTAACTACAGTTTCTAGGTAGCTAACAATGTGCAGTATACAGTAGGGCATGGCTAATGAACACTGCAGTGGGTGATATTTCATTATACAAATTAATGCTCACATTTTAATGGGAAAGTCACATAATGAATCTCAGCTTCAGTGACAGCAATTAGAGACACAGATTGTCCCCTTCTGGACAAGGCACTGTTTAGCAATAAGCAGCTGTGTAAAAAGTCTTCAGGTTTACAACATATATATATATATATATATATGCTTTGGGGGAATTAGCGTGCAGTTTATATTAATGTACTGAATCTTCCCTGCAAAGGAAAAACTGCATTTATCTCTCTGCATTTTAACTAAGTAAAGACATGTAAAAAGACTAAATAAATATTGTAGATGAGATATAAATAAATGATAATATTCAATTATAAAACTTTATACAAATTAAAATATTTTATCATAATACCTAGTGCACTATTTAAAAATCTTTAATAAACTGAGTGAAAAGCATCACAAGCCTGTCCTCTTAAAGGGTAGAAGTAGTTTAATCATATATAATAGAGAGAAATAGCTAGTAAAGGAAAGTAGTAAAGAAAAGAAGTTAACTAGTATTTCTGACAAACAGATTAATTGTGTGGTGAAACATGTGCAGGATCCAAAAATAATCCTACAGAACTTTTGATATTCCATTTGGTTTAAAAAGTGTGAAGTGAATGATTAGAATGATAAAAGAAATTACCATGTAAGAATAGGCATAATAATGAACTAATTAAACCATACAGCAATTCATTTCTAAAATATCTACTGCACAATGGATAAAATAGGTTATAAATAACTGTTTCAATGGTAAAATAAAAATGCTATAAAATGTTTTCAATATTTTCATTAAGCAGTATTCTCTGGAATTAAAAGATGTTTGATTTCATTTGCTTTGCATGAAAGAAAACTATAGCATGTTTAGAAATGTATAGGATCCAACTGAGACACACGTTGTCCCCGAGTATCCATCAAAACCCTGTTACTGCCTGCTGGAGCATTAGGTATGGGGTTCCTGAATTGATGCATGGACCTCACTGTGCTGAGGAGCGGAGAGGCACAGCCCACAGGCAAACTCCATGAGAAATCTGTTTTTTAAAAAAGGTGGGAGGGCATTCAGTGGGGAACGGATGTGCAGAGTGCATTACAGATTTTTAAAAAGCTGCATGTTAAGTATAAAAAATGAACAAATAAGCTCACAGTAGTAAATATAAATCAACAGTTAAGAAGTACAGAGATTTTGGTAAGGGGAACTAAAAGAAACAGTAAAGATATGTACGCGGATATTAGGGTTACAGAGTACAAGGTAACGTCTGTAGATCTTGCAGGTTTAACACTTGGTATCTTGCTAGTAATGGCCAATATGTGTAAAAAAATTATTATGGTAGGGAAGACTAAATACTCTTCTGCTCTGTTCTCAGAAATAAGCATGATGGGCTTTTATAAGTATTTTCCAGTGATGCAGTTCTGCCATTAAGTAGTGAGGCTGTTACACTGTAGCCCACTAAATTTTAATATTTTTTAGAATGAATTAGACTGGATAACTTGCATATAAAGTCTTAAAAACCCTTGCTGAAGAGCTCTCCAAACCATTAAAATTCATTTAGGAAAAAAAAAAAAAAAAAAAAAAAAGCTTCAGCTATTCTAGTTTTTCCAAACCCAAAGAATAGTAAGACCTTGAAATTATAAATGGACTACCCATTGATGTAAGTTTTAGGTAAAATTACAGAATTAATTTGGTAAATAATTAAGAAATGGTAACATAGTTAATGCCAGTCAATTTCATTTTATGAAAGTAAGTTTTATCAAGTTTCTCAAGTTTCTCTCAAGGCTTGTGAAAATAACTTGTTCTATGTGACATTGCCCCCAAACCAACAGTATACACAGGAAAAGTTGTACATAATCTGGCAGTTCCACAGCAGCGCTTTCAGCTCAGTCTATTTGGTATTTCATTGTTATTTGGAAGAGTATCAAATCACTGTTGATAAAATTTACCAATGGCACAAAAATGGTAAAATGCTAAAAATCACGGGGAGGGACTGATTAGTTGCATAGTCAAGTGGGCTCTTTTCAACAATATGAATTTTAAATCAGCAAACTCTAAAAGAACAAATACTAGAGGTGTTGATGAACTGGGCCTAGTATTATGGCAGAAAAGCAACAGAAAGGAAGCTGTTAGCTGATTGCTGTAGCTATGGATATGAACAGTTTTTCTATGAGAATAATATCAAGTTGAAATTTCATTAAGACTTCAGCGGGAACCCATAATTTAAAAGGACATAGAAAAAATTGGGAAGGGTGTTCTACTCCAGAGCAAGAGAAGGTGGAGAGGTGAGTGCAAGTCCCTTCCTCTGCGAATGGATTGTTGATTAAAAAATCTGGTTAGTGTGGTATGGAAAAAATGTAGTGAGGTTCAGTACAGGAAACAGACTTAGGACAAATTCAAACTAGAAATGAGGCACACATTTTGAATAGCGAAAATAATTAACATGTCAAATAGTTTACATAAGGACACGTTGGATTCTTCTTCATTGCTGTGGTTGAAACAGAACACATTTAAACTAAGACAAGTATGTTTTGTGTCAAATTGTAGTTCTGACTTTGATGCAGGACTTACCATGTGAGCATCTTTGGCCTGTCTTGAACAGCAGATCAGACTAGACGATCATAATTGTCCCTTCTGGCCTTAAACTGTGTAAATTTATTTGTAATCTGGTTGTGGTCTCCCAGCATAGATAATTCCTATGACTAGTATGATCAGATTGCATTTTGAGAAGGACTAGTAGTAGGTTATACATCCTCACTGTTTATGCAACCTACTATACAAATAGACCTGTTTCTACCGGGCAACATGTCTGTTTCCAGTTATCTACCAAGTTTTTGTTCAGATTTTACAAGCAACATTGAATTTTATTGTTTTATTGTATCCTGATATAAAATAGTTTTTGTGAGATGTCTTGTGTCTTGTAAAATCAGATTGGTAGATAGATCAGAACTGTGATTATGTTGCCTAGATAAATTGCTCTCTACAAGATGCTTTTTTTATTGTACATACTGGGATATTCACTCTTTCTACTCCACTCTGAAAGGGTTTGCAGGGGTGAAAACAGGACCGGAGAATTAGCAAGATTGGGATAGTCATTGTCTTTGTGAACAATGAAAAATGACTCTAAGATACGAAATGCAGAAAATTATTTTGAAAAAATCATGTTCCCTCACTCATACATGGCAACCTTAATTTATGTGAACTGATATTAAGTGTTAAATAACTCATCCAGATGCTGCTGTTGGCAATATAACCTGGGTAATCATTACACTAGGATGAATTCTCTGAAACCTTTCTTCCAAGTGTGAGATAAAAACAGGTTATCGTTATCTTCTGGCAGGAAGTGTGCCCTTGCTCTCTTACTCCTTTCGTATTCTTTGAACATACACAATTTATCATACCATCTCAGTCAGTGTCTTATTTCAGTCCAGTGTGTATGGCGTTTGTGGCAAGCTGTGTCCAGATCTCTTCTGCTAACAGAAAGCTCACTCAGCGGAGAGGCCTTCAAAAGGAAAATGCAATGACTTCAGGGCTCTGCAATTCAAAATAAGAGTATGTTGCTGTACCCAGTACTTTAGACCGAAGGTACTTCACTAGTGCAAAATATTACCAGTTAGCATATTTTAACTCACTTATACCTGCTTTTAAATACTTATTCCTTTGAACACCTTCTGCATGATTTTAGCAACATTAGAGCAGTTTATATTACAAAATTCTCTTTCACCCATAAGTTTGTTATCCTGCAGTTGACATAGTGCCTGCAATACTGGGACACTTATTGATGGTGTCACTTAATGTGCTATGCAAACACACACTGAACTATCATTACAATAAAAGGAAGTGATCAATACAGTTGTGTTAAAGATTTTTGTAAAGGCACAGGGGATGTTGTGGAAGGGCTTTTCAAGAGTAGTGAAAACTCAAAAGTGAGAGCATTTAACCTTATAAAGTCTGCTGTTTTTCACCAGTCTGATTACTTAGACAATACTTGAAGTATCTCCGTTGTGTCAGAGGCTTTTAGTGACAGTTGTGTAATTGACAGTAACTGGAGGACAAACTTAAAAATCATGGAAAACAGCTCAAAAATACTGCAGCACGTGCATGTTGTAGAAACAGCGTTAATATTTGTCCACGTTCTGACTGACAGCACAGCTGTCAGGGTTTACACAGTCCCAAACAACCCTGCAGAAATGCAAACAAATCGACAGCCAAGGTCTTCTGTCCCCTTATCCCTACCCTGAAATGCCTGCGATGGGACTGGGGGGGGTGTGCGTATGTACGCACATGCACATGTGTGCAGACTTCCACCTGAGGACAGAGAAGCCCAAGCAGACAAGATGCATCTCAAGGTCCATAGGAACGGTTTGCCTGTGCATGACTCCCACTGAATGCATATGTACTTCTTGGTGGTAGAGCACCAGAACTTAATCAGGTGATTGTGAAAGACTCAGAAGTTGCACTGAAATGTTTAAACCTGATTTCTTCCCTTAAACTATGTGGACCCAGGCCTAAAGCATGCACATTGTTCATTCCTACCTCTTCCTCTGCTGAACACCTATTGTTCGAGATGCTGTGCTTTCCTTCTCGAAAAAAGTCAATTAACATGGTTGATGTAAAGCTCTCACATCTCATCATTTAGCTTTAGGATTACACATGGATTTAGGATTTCCACTCCTTAGCCCTGTCCACACTTTAGCCCTGTCTGAGTTACAGCATGTATCCACCTACTGTTCCACGTATCCAGTCAATAAGCCTTCCTGGTCAGTTCGAGTGGACTTGTGTTGCATCTCATTAGTAAGTTTCTGTGATCAGCAAGAGAAGCAGCTTCCCAAGTCTTTGCCGACTTTCAACTGAGCCTGCAGCTTAAACAAATCAGAAAGTTTGAAAGCCTTTCAATTTTGTTTTAATCAGATTTTGAGGATATTTGAAAAGGGGTGACTTTCCAGATGGTTCGGTAAAGTACATAATATTATACAGTGTTTTTTTGTTTGTTTGTTTTTCTTGTTTGCCTATGGAAGAAGTTTTTGAAACAAATTTTTTCCATTACAGCATTTGGAAGAGGTTGGCCATTGTCTTTTGGGCCACTTAGGAGAAAAAGCTATGTAGAGAAAACAGTTTCTTCTTGTTGTTGAGCTCCCTGATAGCACTAATTGTCAGTATTGACAGCTTGCAGGTTTTTCACATTTCTGTCTCTTTTTGTGAGTATTTCTATACTTCTTCCTTTAAAATGAGCTCTGTATTCCTAACAGGTGCTCTGCAAAAATTTAGATGTATGTTTGCTTAGACATACATTCTTTTTGGATATATGTGTGAATATTTATTATGCACGTAATATCTGCTGCCTCTTTTAAAGTATAGGACAAACAATAAAAGTTTGTACAGGACTAAAATACATACTTAATTCATGAACATCAACTTATATGTTTTAAAACTCTATTCGAGCTAATCCTAGGAAAGCACTTCTGATAGGTAAATTTTACTACTTGAACATTAGAATTGCCATTAGCACAAATTTAAAAGGCTGCAAAAGCCAGTAGATAATGCTAATTTAAAATAAAGAAACTAAGTATATTTTGTACTTTTTATTACTTGATTTTTCATTTTATTGACTACTTTTTATTTTAACTATATGTTCTTACATGTTGCAATCATAATGTAGTATAATGATATTAATATTTTATAGAATCTGTATTTATAGTTCTTTATTTAGAAACAATGCAGTAGGTCTGCAGATCTTTGAATCCTTCTGGAATGGTGCCCTCCAAATAATGATAAATTACTTGTGCAGTATGCCATTTGCTAATTATATCCATGATTTACTGCAGAGCAAGACTTAAATCATTCATTTCAGTCTTGCATAACAGTGCCATAAAATTTTTAGGTTTAAAAATGGTTTCCATGTGTATAATTTAAACAAATTTTAGAGCAATTGTATACACAAAATATTGCAACCATCCATTTGTTACATTCTTTGTCTCTCTTTTTTTTAAACTTGTACTTTTAATGATTACTGTGGTTGAAATTGTTATGCTTCATTTTCATAATCATAGCTTTTAATTCTACTACAGTTTTCTACATGTTAGATTAAGAAAAAGATGGCTAATTGTGTGTAGATACCATGTCATTCCTGAATAGCCCCACATTCTGGAAACCCATTTTAGAAATATTCAGTTTATGAATTAGTCTTCAATTAAAGGCGTTTCTTTTTAAAAAATGAATTATTAGCTGTAAGATCTTCCTGTTTTCATGCAGCTAATGTTGATTTTTTTTCTTCACTCATCCATACACCAAAGTGCAGTTAACTCCCTTCTCTTGTATTTCTCTTTTTATGCATACACATAGGTGAGAAGCCTTACAAGTGTCCACATTGTGATTATGCTGGTACTCAGTCTGCATCCCTCAAGTACCATTTGGAAAGGCACCATCGGGAGCGACAGAATGGAGCAGGACCACTCTCTGGGCAGGCTGCAAATCAAGAACACAAAGAAGAGACATCAAGTAAAAGTTCCATGTTTATTAGACCAGATATACTGAGAGGAACCTTCAAGGGGCTTCCTGGTATCGACTTCCGAAGTGGCATGGTCTCACAGCAGTGGACGTCAGGAATGCTGTCTTCTGGAGATCAGCAAGGACAAGCAGCTGGTATGTCATCTGAGGTATCTTCAGACAATATGAAGGGTTCAGACATATCTTCCAAAGGAACACACTTCTCTGAACTTGGCCGTGCTTACCAGAACATGGTTGGGAATGGTGTGAACTTTCAAGGGTCTTTGCAAGCTTTCATGGACAGCTTTGTCTTAAGTTCTTTGAAGAAAGAAAAAGAAATGAAGGATAAAGCTCTGTCAGATCCACTTTCAGCAAAAGCTCTGGGTTCAGATGGAGGTGAGGAAAAGATCAGTAGCAAGTCCTCACAGCGAAAAACAGAAAAGTCACAATATGAACCTCTTGACTTATCCGTAAGACCAGATGCAGCCTCCCTCCCAGGTTCATCTGTTACCGTGCAAGACAATATTGCTTGGCATGGCTGCTTATTTTGCTCCTTTACAACTTCATCTATGGAACTAATGGCTCTGCACCTCCAGGCCAATCACTTGGGCAAGGCTAAACGTAAAGACAACATCATAGGGAACAACAAAGACCAATCTAGAGAAGCTTCAGCCTCAGTTAATAAAGTGAGCTTGCTCCCCTCTTCCGTACAGTCCAACAAAGAGGCAGTAGTTTCAAACATACTTAGCCAGCTGGACTCAGCTTCTGAGAAAATGACCCAAGGACAAAATAAAGAGACCCTGGGAGAGCAAAAGAGTACTGCCTGGCCCAGCCACATGGAATCCACTTTTTGTAATTTTACAACAGACTTCTATAAGCAGTTTGGTGTTTATCCTGGTGTTATTGGCATGGGAACACAAAATTCTTGCACCCGTAATGAATCTGAAATAAAACCACAACCCGAAGATGACCCAAATATTCTTCTCTCTGACTCTGTAAATAAAAGTGCTACTGATGACCTTTCTGACATAGCTTCATCTGAGGATATGGAGTCTTCCAAGGAAGAAAACATTGAAGATGAGGACATTGAAACAGAACCAGATATTATGAATAAGCAGTTGTCTGCCCTAAACAAGGAAAGCAGCGAAGGAGGTGACAATATACAAAGTATGGTCACCTCACAACCAGCACAAGGGCTCGTATCACCACTGCCACAAGCACCAGAAAAGCAGTGGCACAGTCAGAATCTTCTATCCTCCCATGAAACTGCACAAGGAATGATGAAAGCTGAACAAGTTCAGGGTCCACAGGTCCTGGAGAAGCAGATGAACATGTTGTCAGTCCTAAGAGCTTACAGCTCTGATGGCTTAGCAGCCTTTAATGGACTTGCAAGTAGCACAGCAACTAGTGGATGTATCAAGAGACCTGACTTGTGTGGTAAGTTTTAGACCTTCTTTTAGACCATTTCAGAAAACACTTGTGCAGAATCATGAAGCTGCTCTTTAAATATACTTAGTCATGTTTGTTAGTAATACATTTTTTTAAATGTTAAACCCTGTGGGCCAAATTCTAGTCTTCTATGTGGTCTACTCCATTGAAATCAACAGTGCTGCATGCATATACTTATACAGAGTTTTAGAAAGAACTTGCTTTTAATCTAGTGTAGCAGCAATATAGACTATCTGTGCTAGTGGCATCTGAAGGGGATATTTACTGCTTTAGCATACTCAAAGGAGGAGAACGTTTTTAAAAATTCACATGGTAACTTGCAAACTTTTCAGTATTTTGATATTAGTAAGAACCCAAGAAAAACACTGGATGCTTTACTCGCTCTTTCTCTCTCTCTCTCTCTCTCTCTCTCATTCTGTTCTCTTATTTGAGCTGCATTCCATTTCCATGATATTCATTAAATCATAGGCCGAGTAGATGGAATGCATCTACCTGTAGTGAAGAGGTGTTCTTTTCCTCCCTCACACCTTTTTTTTTAATTTTATTTTTCTAATTTGTTTCAATGGCACACATATAGTAGTTGCCTTTGACCATTTTCACTATCCTAACTAGAGGTTGTACAAGTTGTGATTTGCCTAATTAAGAGTATGCCTTCACGTAATTAAAACAACAACAACCCAAACAAACCCACTATTTTACCTTTACTAGTATCTGATTTAGAAAATCGCAGATTTACTTCCTCATATCACATATCACATTTGACAAAAAAAAAAAAAAAAAAAAAAAAGTTAAATCTATTTGGAACAAGTGAGATTGAGGATTTTTCAATTTATCTCCAATTTTGTAAGAAAAGTTTTTGCTTGAAAGAGATTTTAGAATGTAAATCCTTTGAAAAACAGTATCACTTTAAAAAGCAGAGTCAGCACAGGACAGAAAAACTTCAATAATGCTCATCTCACTTAACCTTCAAACTAATCACAAAAAACTCATTGTCAGAGCTGAATAATGTAAAAAAAGGAAATGAAAAGAAAAAAAAAAAAGAAAAAAAAAGAAAAAAAAAAAGAAAAGATAATGTGATCAATAGTTATAAAGCCTGACAATTTAAAATGAAACCCTAAATCTGCAAACACTTAAGAGTGGTTACCCTGGTTAACTTAAGGTTAGTCAGAGCTTTGTTTAACTTTATTAGGAAAGTATATGTGCTTACAGCTTTTTACAGCAGCTCCTTCAGGCCCCTTTCTGCTTTTTCTAGTGCATTAGTTGGTCTGAGAAAAAAAGAAAAAATTCTCCCAACAAAGTTTATCTTGCTTATATTCTTGGAGCATTTTACTTTCACAGTATTGTCACTACTTAAACTGAATCACAAGCCTAAGTATTTGCATGGCTGAACTTGTAATTCCTGTGTCTCAGTTCACTAATAAACAGTTAAGAGAGTTGGAAATATTTCCAGATTCTTCAAAATCAGTAGTTAGATTTCTGATATTTGAAAATAGTTGATACTTAATTTCAGTTATCAGCCGGTAAATTACTACTTGGATTTTTTTCTCTATATTTGAGGATTACAATCAATCAGTTACAGAAAAATGTAGCAAAGAATCTAAAGAAACAACAACAACAACAACAAAAAAAAAACACATTGAAAACTAAGATTAGTTGTTATGTACAAAATATCTTTACCCATCTTCCCAGACATAAGATTTTTAAAACAATGAAAAAAACCTCCAACATTATTATTGAAATGAGGTCATGTTACTTGCATTAGTTTTTTGTTTCATCTTCCAGTCAATTCAACAAACATTTTATGATGGCTTGAGTTTATGTGATTTTAAA
The DNA here is from genome assembly GCF_964035555.1 of Netta rufina. Lineage (NCBI taxonomy): Eukaryota > Metazoa > Chordata > Aves > Anseriformes > Anatidae > Netta > Netta rufina. The sequence continues at coordinate 20,315,015 of NC_140136.1, forward strand.
GACCATATCCCTTTCACAAGCGCTGCCCAGTGATAATGCATTTGACTTGAAGTATGAAGGAAAAAAAAAAAAAAAAGCAACAGAAGCTTGTCTGTTCTACTTTTTAAGCCATTTTTAAATGGAAAATGCAGTGCAAGTCCTCCTTTCTCCCCCCTCCAAAAATAGCTTTTTAAAATTCTTAGTGACATTCTATTGAGTATTTGAGGAATATAAGTATTAAGGTTGAGTATTTAAATACATAATTTCATTTTTCTTGATATCTCACAGCAAAAATAGATGAATATGAACAATCCCCATGTCAGCAGTTCTCATTTATTTCACTCATTTAGACACCAACCTCTTGAAAGTAGTGTTTTTGGGGAGTTTTCATTTTCTCAGTGACATTTTGTGCCATGAAATAACACTCCATCTGTGCATGTTAGTGTGGGGAATCTCACCTGATGTTTCTGCACTTGCAGATTAGCCAGCAGGAGCACTCTGCTAATCTGTTAGCCTTCCTTCCCTTTGCATAGAGCCCATGTCCTGAGTCTTGGTTCCTTTTGTCTCTCCTACTCAGAGAGATCAGGAAGCCTGAGACCCATCTCCAACACCCAATTCCAGGGCAAGATTCTTGTGTCCATTTGTATTTTGGGAGACACTCTGCATTTGCCTTTCTTTTTGCAAATAGTGATGGGTGGGTGTTCATATCTCAAGAGAGAGTACTGATACACTTGATACACTCCTTGCACAGCAAGGCATGGTGCTCTTTTCACAGTCAGAATATAGTTGAAATAAAATTGAGACATCTCAGTTTCAGTTAGCTGTGATTGCATCTTTGATTGGCCACACTAATTTTGATAAACTTCTGGCTGCATTAAAAAAAACTGGGATTTTCAGTGATCCATGTTGATCATTTATAGCTGGCAGATTTTACCTTAAGGTACTAGGTCAGGTTTTAAGCCCATATTCTGGTATAAGAGGCTTTGATTTCTAGAGGACAATTCCACCAATATATATTGGTATTTTGGAAAGTCACCACACATAAGGGAAGTAGTCCTCAGTTTCCCCATATGTAGAATGAGAGAGACTGACGATGTACATATAATTCATTTATGCTCCTATCATGCTTCAGGCTGTAGGGATGAAAGGCACAATTAGGAAAGAAAGTACTATAATTACTTTATAATACAGAAGTTTCCATGTCAAAATGCTGCTGAGAAAAATCACTTTTTTTTTCTTTTTGTAATAATTCTGCTTTACACATCTAGCAGAATAGGAAAGAACAGAAGGAAAGGAGAAAGTATAATTGATGAATTTTTAGTTACTCCTGACCTTTTCTAACTTAACTGTAGTTGGTTCCAGAGTCTTAAGTGACTAAGAGCCAATCTTGTTCATTTTTGCTACCACACACTTGTCTAAGGCCAGGGAACACCTCTCATGCTGCTTGGCAGCCAGCAGCCCAGAGCGGAGAGGAAGTCCAGGGTGCTGGCTCCATGGCCTGGTAGCTGCGTTAAGCATCTATGCAGTCTCCTTTCAGTCACTTGCTCACTTGAAAAGTAATACTTGGAATTTATAGACCTATTTTATATTTAAGTTTTAGAAGATGTTTTCCATTTCTGCTCTTCTCTTTCTCTGCCTGTCTTCCATTATACATGTACCTGTATCACAGTACTGTTCTACCTTCTGTTCCGAGTCCCTAATTTACACAATTTGCACAGCATCTATATATGACAAGACTCTTTTTTCTATCTCTCCTTCTCTTTAAGTCTTCCTGCTTTGCGGCTAAGATGGTAAAATATCCCTACTTGCATTTTCTGCTTGAGATGTACCTAGGCTTTCAAAGAACAGCTGGTGGACTACAGAAATACTGGCCAGAGATGGTTCTGGTCATTAGCTGGTTGCTTAATGGGTTAGTGCTATTGAACCCACTTGTAACGATGACCAAAAGTGTTAGTTCCATGTTGTCTCTATAAATCTCATTTGCTTCCATTCATGCTTGCTTTCCTCTGCAATTAGTGCTGTTTTCTCCTGCATAGGTTCCACCCCATGATCATTTATTTCACTGTATGAAAATAGGGCAGGGCCCTTCTCATGTATGGCAGCAGCTTTGAAGTTCTTCTCCTGCAAAGCACTGAGCACTTTCTGTTTCCTTTGAGTAGAAAGTGTTCAGCATTGCACAGAATTATTAAAACGTTCAGCATTGTAACTTTCTGAAATACCTTCCAAATGTGGAACTGTAGCACAGACAAGAGGGCGGGGCAAGAGAAAGATCGATTGTGGCAGATTATTACAGCTTTATTAACACATAATAGTAGTGCTCTACCCCAATGTTTAAATAGTGAATTTACTCATTGTAAATTGCTTCTTGCCACAGGTGTTAAAACCAAAAAGATTATAATGGTAACCCCTTCAAAACTACCACCAACATATAAAACACAAAAAAAAAGATTTTTAATTGTTTGTGGTGACTTCACCCTATCACAGCTCTTTTAAATTATAAACTCCATGTTAAACAGAAGCAAAAGGCCCCAAATATCCAAGCAGTAGGACAGCTATGAGGTAACAAAAAATCAGCAAACTGCAGTACACGTAACCATTTAAAGCACCCCCTAATACAGTTAAGCAAGCCAATATTTTGCCCGAATCTGCCATTGAAGGAACAACCAGAATATTATTCTCCTTCAAGGCAAATTGATATGTTATTGAAGTTTTGCTGCAGACCTTTCTTTACCTAGCATGGTGACTGTGCAGAAGTTTCATCAGTCTCAGCACAGGGACTGCTCCTGGTGTTCCTGGTGCCACCAGGGGATCGGCGCCTCAGCCTTATGCCGGGGCTGCAGACGCACTTCTGGATGTCGCAGTGCCTTTTGTATGGCAATATCAAACCAAACTCATATGGCTTGCTTCCTTTTTTTAATTAACTGGGAATGCCAGTGATCCAGTGAAGTTTGTGTTACTGGATAAAAGGGCTGGTCTGTGAATAGCATTGTATTTGCCAAATGGTTTGCTAGTCATTTCAGTACAAACAAATGGATGGTGTCTGTAAGTCTGCAAACACTGTTGACATTTAGCCTTGTTTATGTTACTTTCCTTTTGCTGCATATTTTTGGCTAGAAAAGATACTGTCTGAATCAACATTGACTTCCTAAGCAGAAGCTAAGGACCCAAGCTTGCATCCCTCATTCCCGATGAGTGGGACTACTTACATGACTAAGGATTGCAGAATCAGGTCCTATGTTTATTTGACTTTAAATTTCATTGCTACATTCATGTAATTTAATTTCGTTGTATTTTGTTGTATCGCAAATCAGTCTGGTGATAAGTTTGGTATCACCATTTTGTTTACTGTTGAAAACTTATTTCTTACCATTTTTCATACTGTGGTGTAACATTCCCATTCCGTTCATGTTTCTGGAAGTTAACCCCTAAAATATGTGATACAGCTGAGTGCTGAGTACCTTCTATTCCCAGTGAAACTGGAGGCATTCAGTCCCTCCCAGAACCAGATCTGAAAGGGGGATTGTGTTTGCAAAAGGAGGCCTTGGTATGTGTCTTGATTTCAGACATCAGTGGCCAGCCACATCAGGGCAAATCCCTAGCACAGAAAGGCTTTTCTTTTCTTTGCAGAGACAAAATAATGATGTAAGCTTAGAGCTGTATGATTTTGCTCTAAGTTTCATCTCCCAAACAATATATTCTTATTGTTTTTGTCATATCCAGGTCAAATTTAAAATATAATTTAGGACTGGGCAAAGGTATAGAGATGTTTCCAGATCTTTCCAAAGTAAGACAATGCTCTGGTTTGTGTTTCAGTTCAGGAACATATATTCTTGTCTGAGGTATAGTATTTCCTATAACTACTCATAAACAGAAACAATTTAAATATCCTTGTAAGTCAAAACTAAGTGTATAATTAATACCTATTATGAGGCCAATTTTAAACAATTAATTTGACAGCAATTATAATTTTATGTCACAGGCTTTCAGAAATAAATAACCAAATTTGTAATTTAAGGAACTTAGAATATCTTTAGGCTAAGATGATTTTGTTATGCATAGTATTGCATATTTGGGATTTCTGGGGGTTTCTCCCACATATCTACATACTTGTAGTATCAGGGATAAGTAATTACCTGAGGCTTATTAATTGTTTCAGCAAAGAAAAAAATATATACCTTAAGTGTATGCATTGATATATGTATACACAATACATCCACAATATATAACAAACCATCATAGTAGTACAAAAATAAAGGTCCTGAATATGTTATGTTATTTATGTGTTTGGCAAGCTTAGGGAACGGACTTTAGTATGAGTGAAAATTCTCTTAACATTTTTAAGGTTATTTATTGTCATTTCTATTTGAGTTTTTAATGGTCCTGTATTTTATAATGCTTTAGCAGGAAAAAATACTGTAGTTACCTTTTTTCATATTCTTTAAGCAATATTTCTAGCTTAATATATTGTGCCAGGTTTTCCAATATTAACCAAGAAAGACAGTAAAATTCAATGAACAGCACTCTGACATCCACAATTTAAAACCTGTGATTGAAGTGAAATGTGTAAACTTCTAGTGGGTTATCATGTGCTTTGGAATAGAGTATTGTTGGAAGTAATTAGAAAATATATTAAGGTTTCCTGGTAATGAAGGTATGTAAGTTTTTAATAATTGTTGCTTTCTGAATAAGTGTCAAACTATATCTTTAAATGTATATGGAGTTACAAGTTAGGTCACTTCTGAATGGAATGTAAAACAATACTAAAATGCTTCAATAACTTATCTCAGTGTTGCTAATAAAAAAAAAAGCTGTTAACCATTAGTGCAGTTTGGAGTCATTTTGTTAATTCATTCAAGAAAACTCTCAGAGAAACTCTTTTAACTTTCGGAGGACCAAAGACCACTCATGTAATCCACAGTTTGTTCAAGCTTTGAGAGGGAAACTCTACAAAGCAACTTGTTGGACTTTTTAAAGGGTATTTATTAAGAATGCAGTCTTCTAATGAGCGGTCTGTGACTAGAACAACATAATGTATGGTTAGACAGGTGCATAAGGGGACATTAGACTTGCTTCATCCAGTACAGAAAATACCTTGGGAATGCAGGACCTGTTCCCCCCATTGCTAGTAAAATCTGGTGGACATTTTCGTGGAGGCCAGTGGGTTAAAAATGCATAATGTTGGATGGATTATGTGTGTAAGTACTGGTGTCTGGGTGCTGGGCTGGAGTGAGCTGCTGGGGCAGCCCCGCAGCTCGAAGTATAGCCACAGTAACAGACATACTGCCTCTATCCCAGTGGAGAAATACTGTGAGCATATGTCCCGTAAGTGACCTTTCTCAGTTCAACTGGCCCTGTCTTACACTCTTACAGTCTTCAGTACTTCTGGTAGTCCTTAACTCTGCTTCTTATCTCTCATGGAAAGAATGTGTGGTAAATGTCGTGAGATTGGTCTTGCTCTTCACCTTCACGTGCGGTTCACTCCAGATAAAGAAAGTGTGGGAAACCAAGCATCCAGTCACATTAGTCCCAGTAGTATCACTCAGGTCTCTGGTGTTTCCAGGAGGGAACCTGTAAGAGGTGGCCCATTGTTCGGTGCACCACTTACGCAATGGAAGCTAAAGGAAAACATGACTAGGGCTCCCGGTGTCACATCTTCATTAATGCTGTCAGTTTTTAATAGCATATTGTTACTTTTTATTTATTCCACCAAAACACCATGAGTCAGGACCTGACATTTTAGTGTTCTGTGTCATACTGAGAAAAATCTGTAGTTCAGCAGTAGGACAATTATATTATTTTGGAAGGGCTAGAAATAATACAGCATTTGTGAGACAACTGTAACATTTATCCAGACTCAGTGTGAGATTGTTCTTCCTTTTATTTGGAGAGCACTTCCAAAAAAGTATCAACTAGGAGCAAAGAAAAAAAAAAAAAGACAAGAAAAAGTGGCAATTATGAATCCATTTAACCCCCATAGGGTATAATCTCATTTTGTGTAATACTGCTGGCTGTTATATGCCTAAACTTCTATGCAGTGAGCTGTGAATATAGTCCTTATTGTCCTGTGGGCAATATGACTAAGGAAAAAATATCTCTGTAGTACAATGGAACATTTGTCTGAATGGTGTAACCTAAGGTCCATAACATCAAATCTAAAGTTGTAATTATACAGCTGCAGTCACACCACTCAACTGAAGGCTGTGTCAGCACTTGTATTATATAAGAAATCCTGTTTTCAAGGGTTGATGAATCATATGCAAAAAGTATTTCTCACTAAACAATTGCTCTGGTTGTTCCAAAGCAATGTCTAGGTACTGGCCTTTCCCCAGTAGGATGTGGTCATGCACTCTGCAGTATGCCACAGGTTAGCTTGGTAGTTTACTTTAATGAATATATCTTCTCCGAGCTGCCTAAAAGGTTTGTATTTTTGTGCATTTTTATTATTAGGATTGACAACAAATATTGGAAATCACAACCATTTTCCTAACACATGATACAGATACAGATTCTGGATGAGTGACCTTAAACAGCAGATTCATCTTTCCAAAGCACTTCCACTTACAAACCAGTGTTTTGGAGCTGCTTCCATGTGCAGCATTCACACTCAGGGCCTGCCGAGCCTGCCACATTGTCTGTGGAACTTGAGTGAGTTTCTTTAAGCTGATCTCTGATGCAGGGTTCCTGTAGCGCCCCTCCCTGCATAGAACAGCCATTGTTCAGCTGATGGAGCAGCACTGGGGTAGGAAATAGCATCCCATGCTGGGGATCAGAGAAGGAATTGTTCCTTAATTATCTCTTACTGGAGGAAAAACCCAAGGCATATCCCGATATGTGCCATGACTCTGGCAGAACACAAGTCTGTTAAATAAGGTTTGAGGAGAGCAGCTCACGTTCAGAAGCTGGCAGTCCTCACTGCTCCTGCAGGTCTTCCTGTGATTCACCCTCTGACCATGGAAAAAAAAAATAAGTTTTCCGCCTTGGATTCTCCATTGTGAAATGGGAAATAACAGTACTTATCTCCCTGGTAACTCCTACCAGAAGCTGTGAGGATAAATGAATGAATTAATGTTTGCAAAGCACTTTGAAGATGAAGAACATTTATATAAGTCCTCAGTGTGTAAATGCTTTCTTCTCTGATATAACTACAGTAAGCTATAAAAAATTACTTATGAAAATAAACATACACGGAAGCTATATGTTGGATGTGGATAACCCTTCTTCGTCCTTGCAGCACTCGTAAAGTTGACTTCCCAAGCAGCCCACTACGGTGAAAGCTGTGCTGAAACCTGCCTCCAGCATCAGCTCCTACCTGAGCCAAAAGACAGGTGCCCAGGGGCTCTCTGCACCTGCAGCAGCTTTTCAGTATTTTGGCCATACTGTCTTTTAACCAAATCCACAAATTTTAACCTCAGGGCTCTTCCAGGTGCCAGCTGGGCAGAGCTGCCCCTTTTGGCTGTGAACCACACACCTGCCCTGGCTGTGCTGCAGAGCTCTGCAGTGCTGGGGCTGGGCGATCGCAGGGTGCTTGCCCCTGGTTCCCACGGCTCTGCAGGCTCCCCTGTCCGCTGCTTGCATGACCGGGTCCTTCTCAGGGCTGGGTACCTGTCACACTGTCCCCTCCATTCCAGTGCCAGCATTATTCTCAACACTTGGTTCTCCTGGAAGCTTGGCACGTCCTGGGGCATGCACTCACTCGTTGATCTGGTGGCTGGAATTGCCTGTTGTAAGGGTTTAACTGAATGGCAGTGACTTCAAATCACTACTTGTAAGTTAATTTTTTATTGCCTGCTTTCCAACATTACTATCCTAGATTAAGCTATTTTTTAAAATTATTATTAATATTGTGTGTGTGTGTGTGTGTGTTTTGTTTTGTTTTGTTATAAGCCTGGGAAGTCCAGACCAGTTCCCATGTCTAACCAGGCATGTTAAGTGGATGCAGGGAAGGCAAACCAACATGTCAGCCATGTACAGATGTGACATTTATCAAGAGAGACATATAAGACATTTATACATTGAAATGAACAACTTAAAGACGAAAATCAGGATTTTTTTTAGGGTTGCATAGATGAGTGTGTGAACCTTAGGAGAAAGGTTCATTAGAAGACACATTATCCATAATTGTGTCTCATTTCACTCATCCCTTTGTGCAGCTAGCCCTGCTCCAGTTGGTGCACTTGGTTTTGTTTTTACATCGCTGTAAGACCTTCCTGGTAAAGCTGTTGCTGGATTGGTTGGTACAGCTGCGTGAGCGTGGAGGAGCACAGCGTCCTGCTTCTGTGGGTGCAGAACCCTGCTCAGCCCCGCTCCTCTGCTTCGCTCTCTGCTGAGTGTTGGAAGAGGGTGGCAGCTCCTGCCAAGGGAAGCCCGCGGCTGCACCAAGGCCCATCAGCAGCACAGCCAGGCGCCTTCAGCTGGCTGCTGATGGACATCCCCTAATTCTGACCAGCACTGGTACGCACTCAGCGGTGTGGCCGATCTTCCCATCCCCTAACATGAGAACAATTTAATAACTGTGATATTTATGGGTGTATTCACTAAGTGTAACTGTTCATTGGGGTGAAAAAGAAAAAGGAAACAAACAAATAAACAAAAACAGAAAAGCTTTCCCTAAGGATAGAGGTGGGAATCCCATTAATGTGATGGTTCCCTCTTCAGTTGCCAAGATGACTGACAGATGGATAAGGTCAGAACATGAAAACCAAGCCATGGGGGACAGAGCGGGGAGGGGAGGGGGCCCAATCAGTTGAATAAAAAACTGAGTGTCAGTGCTGGGGAAGGAGACAACTGGCACTCCCACTAGAAAAATCCTCACCCTTTGCTCCCCTACTGTTTGTTTGGGGAAAATGCTGCAGCTTAATCAGAATTATTTACAAGATAATGGTCCATTGTTTGTAGTAAAACAGATGCTGTCTGTGGGAATTTAGTTTTATGCTCCGTGCATTACACTGCCGTTGCTGTGTACAGATGGGATCACAGTGGTATTGTTGTTATCCACTTTTTGGAAATTTGGAAGATCCTTCCCGTAAAAGGAGGATCCTTAAATAGAAAAAGAGTTTTCTTGGACCCGGAACTGGGATTTCTCTTAAGGTAGACTTGTGTTCTTAAGTGTATGGCAGAAGAGGAAGACAAAAAGGAAATAACTCTGCTTTCGACCTGCAGCATGAGGGGTCCCTAGAATAGCTTTACTTGGTGGTGGTGGACATGAGTCTGTGGATGGATCCCGTGTGTCTGTCAAAAGGCAGGGAGATTCTGGTGGGCTACGTCAGTGCTCCTCCTTGGGTGGGGGCTGGCAGCGCCAACTGGTTACAAGGATACAAGGTTTGTGTACAGGTACGCAAACACCACAGACAAAACAAAACAAAAAAATAGATTTTCACTGGACTTATACTAAAAAAATATCCCAAATAAAAATCTTTTTTTTTTTTTTTTAATAGCTCAAAATGAGAGAATTTTATATAAAATTTGTTTCATCCCAGTGGAAACTCCATCTTCTATAAGCATCCTTTCTGGCCCAATTAAACCATTTAATGTGGAAGCCCAGAACCTGGCAAAGGGGCCCCCGGGCAGGCAACCCTGTGTCACATAACCTTGCTGCACCCAGGGAGGAGAGTCCATGTGTCCTTCCTGCCGGCTGCCTGGGTCTGTCTCAGCAACACATGGAGAGCAGCAGCACCCACAGGTCTTCCCCAGGTGCCTGGAACAAGAGGACAAAGCTGGTGTGGTGCAGAGCTCTGCTCCCCTCTGCAGGGCCGCGCCTCTCCCTGTCCTTCTCCACCCTAAAACCACCCAAACCCTGAGACAAGAAGTTCCTCCTTGGGTCACTGTGCATTGGAGCAGGACCTCCAGGCACAGTGCAGGACAAGGGGTGAAGGGGTTGTGTGTATGCGTGTGTGCGCGTGTATGTGTGTGCATGCACTTCCTCTCTCAAAAATCTGCTTTTAGTGTGAAATAGATCACATGTTACCTCAGCAGAGACCGGTGTGCGCCAAAGGCAACCAAGAGACGACAAATCACCAGAAAGGCTCCACAGGGGATTTTGAACATCCACGTCTGGTATTCCAAGATCCATTAGCTTTCAGGTAAAATGGAAAACAATAACCGTCTTTTTTTTGTATGCAAGATAATTAAGCTGTCTTTCCATCATTGCAAAATATCTGACTTTCCCCGGAGAAAGCAGAGGGAATGGGGATGGGGAGTGAGACAGAGAAGGACAGGGAATGGTTTAGTCAGACTTCATGGTATCATATCCGTGTTTTGTAAAACAGAATTCTCCAGGAATACCCTTGAAGAGCAAGACTGGCCCATGAGATTGTAATTCCTGAGTTATTTGATTTTCCCTATGTGTTTCCAGTGGGATACGTACAGGGAGTCCATGCTTTTTTCTCCAAGTCAGCATTTTTTTTTTACAAAATCTCAATTTTGTATTTCCTGACATTTAAACTTTTCAGCCTAATGTTCTAATATGGATTTTGTCTGTCTGTCTAAATAAAACTTCGTCCTAATGAGGGCACCATCCATCTCCCTAGATAGAGCCTAACGACTTCCAGCCTCAGTGTAATTTTAGCTGTGTTCCTTCCCCACCCCCTTCTCCCCACAGCTCTTTGTTTGGGGTGTAAATTATCTGTTTTGGGACAAAGTTGTGCAGAATTTCATTTTGAGTCAAGTGACTGAACTATTGTGTGAGCCTCTGCTTTCTCTCTGAAGAGGAGAATTTTGCTCACTCCCAGTTGTATGTTCAGTGCCTGCTTATTTGCAATTTCTGTTCATAAGACTATGGATTTTCATGCCAACGATTTTCTGTTTGAGTTATTGGAGTAGGGAGGTTGTGGGAGCATGCCAGTGTCAAAGGTTGTTGCTTGAATGATAATTAATAACATTATCTGACTGATTATGTGTTTAGATGTCCAGAATCAGGAGTGAATTGAACTTGTTAAATTTAATTCCTACCTCCGAATATCTGACTGTTTTCCATGGCTGGGAGACTGGCTTGTTCACGAGTCTCACATTTGCATAAAGGACAAAACCGTGACTATAAAAGGGCAACAACTAATGAGGATTGCTGAAATTCTGAGCTTCTGGCTTTTGTAGGGCTTCTTCTACGGTGTCGCTGGCCAAGCTATCGACAGGCAGAAGAAAGCCCAGATTGGGTGCGTGATAATGTTTATAGACCCCAGCTTCATTGTGTCAGCCTCTGACTGCAACGTTGAGTCATTTGAGATTGGAGATTATGTCTTCTGAGGTCCCGAAGAGCTGTTTCACATGTGACCGATTACCTCTGTCAGAGCAGAAAGAGACAGGTCCCACCTCTGTGGGTGGGATTTGAACTCGTGCTTTCAGAGGTCAATAACAGGGTTTTTAGACCTTTGTGCCTCTCGGTCCCTTATAGCCAGACCTTTTCTGTTAAAACTGTTTAAATTACAAACCAGTAATAAAAGGATCATATGTGTTTCCCACTGAACAGGTTCTTTAAGGCTATTATGATAATTAAAAACATATGGTGCCTACACAAGTCAGAGGGAAACCACAGATGTACAAATTAGGTATTATATAAGGTTTTTCTTTTTTGCCCTTTTAAAAACAAGCTAGAGAAGTACAAAGAGATAAAGATGGTGATTTTTCTGGAGATGGTAGGTAGCATTTTGTTGTGTTGTTTTGTTGTTATTGTTGTTCTTTTTTTAATCATGAAATATGTAAACCTGTTTTCTTATACATAATCAGAGCAAACTCTTTCTGATACATGGGAAGAAAAAAATCAGTAGCCTAAGACTGCAGTATTTATGGAAGGAATAAGGAAACACTGTTTCATGCAAGTTATCGGAGACCAGGAAACCTTTTGCATTTTTTATGATGTTTCCCTGCACAGACATGGAGGATTATATTTATTAAATATTGAATTATATTGAAATTGGATTGATGCAGCCAAAGAAGGACATTTCTTTGCATTCCATTTTTTTTTCCTTTTAAAAAAGGGAAATGTACTAATATTGATTGCAGTACAAGTAGTCATTTGTTTTAATTTAAAAATATAGGATTGATTTTAAGAAGGTGATAAATACTGCTAATCAAAAAATTCAAAATGGGGATTTATAATGATTCTCTGTTAAGTCAATTGTTTAGTGAGGCTAACTTATAATAAAAGTAGAGACATGCTGAAGTATCCAAAACTAATGGGTTATTTGCCATTTGCTAGCACTGCAAACTTTCCTTGGTTTGCCGGGTCCTGCTACAAGAGGTGAAATATATATCATCTCACACTCCCTGCTCCTTGTTTCATCATTCTTTGACTAAAAATGGGCAGCCAAGGCCTTGTGGCCAGCTGTGGGGCCTGCTCCTGTGCCCGTACGGCCCCAGCATAGCAGGGGCTGGGTGCCAGTGTGGGTTGGGGTGGGTGAGTGTGGCTAGGCTCAGCACTGGGGGCACAGCTCTGGCCCTGCAGCACCGGGCTGCCTCCTGCTCATGCCAGCGCCATGGGCCTGCACTGGGTGCAGCTTGAACTCTTGCCACCACTCCCTTTGGGCCGGACTTGCAAAACTCTTAACTTCTTTTATCACCTGTCCTTCCCACTCAAAAATGAGGCTCCCCTCCCTTTCCAGTAAAAAAAAAAAATAAAAAATAAATACAACTGCAGTAAGGAAGGCAGCCCCAAAGGCCTCCAGCAGCCAGACCCAGACAGAGGCCTGGTGCCGCCGGCCTGCTGCAGCCTCTCAGGTGCAGAAGCCATCATGCAGGCCCGAGCTGGCTGGCTGCCCACAGCCCAGGCCCTGTGCTCCCTTGCGGCACCCGTCCCACCTGCTCCTGCATTCACTTCTGTTCTCACCTTTATGGTGTAGCAGCGAGTAGGCAAATCTGGGGCTTTTTTTCTCCCAAAGGAACTTGTAAAAGACCAAGAAGAACCCCAGGATCCTAGGGAGAGGAGAGGGAAGAGCCTCATGCTCTTTCATCAGGTTCCCAGGAACGGCAGCTGAGCAGGCATTTCTGAAGACAAGCTTTTCTTTTATTGAGTGAGCGATAGCAAACTCGGTGTTATTTCGCATGTAGGTATTACCATTTTAACTTTTGCTGAGGTAAAATAACACCTTGTCACTCAGTGCAAATACCAATCACAAAATGAATGAATTGTAATAACTGTTGTCAACAGAACAAAAGACTTGTTGCTTTCCTAAGCAGATTTCAGTGCCACTGATAACTATATACAGGGGTTCCCATTGGGCTTATTCAGTGTATGTAGTCAGAACATAATTTCATCTGTCTTTCTCTACACTTTGTTATAAAAGTCTTGGAAATTGAGTTAAAAAACCTGTATTTTTTACATACCACTAAGTATATGCTTTTCCAATGCGTATGCTTTTTTCTTAAAAAAAAAAAAAAAAAAAAAAGTAAACATTTCCACTTAGTTAACTAACACTTTTTCATGCCTAATTTATTAAAAATTCACAAGCTTCTAACAGTCTGTAGGATCTGTTTATTTACCTTATGCCATGAGGGACAGTTGCTTTCAGAGAAACTACAGGCAGCTTTTTTTTTTTTTTTTTTTTTTTGTTACACAAAATACATTTTTACTGATGTTTCTTCTTTAGCCAGTCATCTTTATACAAAAGAAACAGTGCTATCCCAACAGATGGGTGAAGCTTCCTTTAAAAAGGGGGAAAATGAGAAAAAAATTAGCCAAGAAATGCAAAATTCCTCATTCTTGTGCTAACCGCAAATTCATTCAAGCTAAGTTTGGGGTGGGGGGTGGGAGGGAGAACTAATTAACTAACTTCACAAAGGAGCCTCGGTACAGCAGGAGTTGGTGCCAATACTCTATACTCATTTTACATGGCTATTTAGCTTAATAGTCAAAAATACTATAGCATATCCTCTACGTCTTCCTGTAAAAGCTATGTGTTTTCTTAAAGAAACATACATTATTATTACAGCCTGAGACAGCAATGAAGACCAAATGCCAGTGGAATAAAAACTAATCAGGAACTGACCCCCAGAGCAATCAAGGTCCATTTTGCATCCCTACTTTAACAGAATCTGTACTGTAGTTTAGATTGCTTCCACCCTCTTCCTTTTCAAACAGTACCAACATGTTTCAGTACTTTCTACCCCTCTCAAGGGCACAATCACAAACTCAGATAAAATACAGGGAAAATTCATTATCCATGTTATCTTTCCCCAGACATAAGCCAGGAATCAGGGAGCATCCCACAGAGCAGTTGGAGTGGGCAAGGCTTCCCAGCCCACCTTGCAGGGGAGGGGGCGAGAGGCTGACAAAGCCACAGCACAGCAGCCTCACATCGTTAGCCATGCCAGGTCCTGCTGCTCCCATCGCTTGCCTGATTAAAATGGGGTGTGCCTTGCTGCTGCTGTGCCTGCTCTGCAGGGGAATAAGCAGCGCCTTGAAACCACAGCAAGGTATTCTGAAAACCTTTACGCACCCTGGATATCAGAGGTCTAGGAGCTCAGGCACCCTTTTTTTGTGGGGTTTGCAGCAGTGTTGCCACACAGCCTTCACTCAGAGGATTGCTGTGGTTTTCTCTCAAACCCTCTGCTGCCAACGATGCTTGGTCCATCTGTGTGTTTTCAGCTGTGGGTCAGTGAGGTGTTCCCATGTTGGCCTGACTTGCTTTCCATGTGGGTGTGCCACTTGCAGGGCTGCAGCGGGTTGTCCCTCTGCCGAGGAGGGAAGGATGTGCAAAATCACATCTTGGGCAACAAGTGACTCCAGCTACAGCATGTTTGTTCTCACTATTTATTTATTTTTTTATTTATTTATAAGTAGTTCTGAAGGTGCCGAAGTGATTTTTCTCTCATGCACTTCCAACAGTGGAGGGGACTGGAATATCCATGACAATGCAATTGTGCTGGAGCTTAAGCAGTTTTGTTTAAGCAGCCATAAGCCAAGGTTGTGGTTGCTCCTGTAAGGGTGCATGAGGATGTGGGAATGATGGGCAAGAGCTTCTACCATCCCCTGGGGTTGCGTGTTTGTGCTCTTGTCAGAGAGAGGGGCTGTAGGGGTCGGTGGGGCCGTGTGCTGTGGTGCTCAGAGTAGCCTGTGCCTGCAGCACCTCCCAAACTGCTCCTCACCAATTCACAGTTTACCCATGGAAGTAAGGCTTTACATGCAGGGAACTACATAGGAAAGATTGACTGGTATCTTTTCTGTGACTCTAATGCCATAAGGAAGAGGGTGGCTTTACAGCCCTTGAGCCTGCCTAACCCTTGTCCCTCTGGATGCATGCTTTCCCAGCTTAATAGTTAATTAACTGTTCCCCATCCTTTGGAGAAGGCACAGGTAGCAGTGAGCCCTCTGTGTGGGATGGAGCAGCCCATTGGTACTGGCTTGTGGAGGCCTTTGGCAAAGCCCAGCTTAGGAAATGCAGCTGAGACTAGGTGTGGGATGGGAGTGTCAACAAGGGAGCAGGAGCCCTTACCCCTCCATCTGGTGTGTGCCCCCTGCTGCTCACCCCTTTACGTGCCAGTAAATCTCTTTCAAAGACAGCAAATACTCCCAGGATCTCATATAACACCACCACTTAGGCTGTCTGGGGCTTTTTGCTGTTTTAACATCACCATAGCATTTTCTCTGCTGTTCCTTTGAGTAATGCAAATGATGGCGATGCCCAGCCTTACGGCGTGTTTTGGTATCAGAATGGCTGCTTCCAAATTTGCTTCTCAGCATCATTTTTTTTATTTTTTTTTTATTTTTTATTTTATTTTTTTTAATTTATTTTCCCTGTTCCTCTTTGGGTGATTAACTGAGAAAAGAAACGTCTCTCCTTGCTGCAAAACACTCATTTCCCTGTTCCTTAGCACTAGTTGCTGATCAGAACAGGACTCTGATGGCCAAATAGTGTTGGGCCGAGCCAAACGTGGGGCTAGGCATGCACGCATATGGTGATCAAGCATTTTATTATTTTATTAATGTGAGGTTTTAATGCAGGTTAGGTCACAGTATGGAGATTCAACAGCGATGTCCAGCAATCGAATTCTGTAGTGCTGTGTTTAATTTAGCATGAAAATATTCCAGGGTATGAAAAGGCAGTACTAACTCTACTTAGGATTGGTGTTTTGAAGGATTTCAGAAATATTTTTTTTCTTTCCAGAGCAAAGGCATGTTAGCCTATCATTTTATAAAGGTGTATGTTTGTGGGTGGGGGAGAGGGGAACACAAAACTTAAAAAACAAAAACTGTTTCTAAAACAAGTGCAGAATCTTAAACTAGTAAACTTTTACAGTATTTGTATAATTCACATTCATGCAGTACTAGAATATTCCGAGACATTTGGGGAAAATTTGTGAAATGAATATGCTTCCTGGCAGAGACCTTGTATGCCAAGTTTTAGCCTGGGCTGCATTTTTACAACTGAGTTATAAACCCCTGAAAAACAGGATTTATAATGGAAACACTGACACAACCTTAAGTATAGCAGTGCTATCTGGTGCTGCTATAATATACTGTATGAAGAAATCAGTTCATTAGTTAGTTATAAACAAAGGACAGAGATAGTAAATTACAGTAGGTATTTCAGCAGTTTTCTATATATTTATGACACAAAAATATGCAGCTGCATTTTATTTCTTGAGATAGTATTTAAGGATTTCAGATTTAATACATATTAGTTATGCACATTGTGCATTTTGGTCTCGCTGTTTCCTCTTGTAGTTTTATTCATGGTATTTTCTTCTTTCTCTGTTGCTCATTAGAAAAATGTTAAAAATCCATTTTCATCTGATTAATAATAAAGCTGATCACATGTAACCTAATTTTCATTCACTGCTGCCCCTGTCTGTGGAGTCATATACAAAGTGACCTTTGAATCACCACTGGGCCCATAAAGCACAATAAGCACCATTGTCCTGTCAAAAATTGAAGATGTTTTACATCATTACAAAATTTAATGTTCCATCTTTTCAAATGCACTACTTTTCAAAGGCCACATTCCAATTGAAGCTCATTAAAATCAGACTCAAGTTTCCTGTGGTGGGGATGAGAAAGAGTTTCTCATGCATTCGGAGTAATATGAATCACTCTTTTAAAACAGATATGGTTACATATTAGTTTTGAAAGGTACAGTAACTGCTGAGCCTCCACTGTCTGCAACAGTGAGGCTTTTGTACTTATAAATCTAATAACTGCCTCCTGATCCCTTGTACTTCATCCACACTGTATCCTATTTACTTATGAATAAATCAACTTTCTAAATAAAATTGTTGTTCAAAAGTTCAGGGGTTGAATTATAGAAGTCTCTGGCTCAAAGCTTCTATTAAGGTTTTAGCAGACATCTGTGAAACTCTTGTTAAAATCAGTTTTTCTCAAAACTCCTTCTTGAATACATTAGATTTGGAGGACCAAATTCTTCTCTGGAGCAATCCTTTAAAGTATGTTGAATCGCACAGAGGGTGAATTTGCCTCCTAATCTTATGAAATGATATCTCATAGTGTTTTATTTATAAAGCAAACAGAACTTTGATAAACTGATTGCAGAGATGGGCCGTGTGTTTGTGAGTATATTACCGTACTTGTGCTCTCTCTAATAGAGGTACACGCAGACTGCTGGCATTACCCGGTGTTCAGTGCAGTGTTATTAAAAGCCTGGTTGTCTCTCGACTCAGCTCTCCTTGCAAGACAGGTGGCACGCTCCTTCTAATTCCATTGCCACAAATAAAAACCAACAACAAAAAAATTATTCCAAGCTTTTTAACAGTTAATGTTGCACTACGATATATACACATGCCTGAGTCTTGGGTATATGAGCATACAGACTGATACCCTATATATAAAGCAGATGTATATAAATGTTATTGCACATTTTGTTTACTGTAGCTATTACATGATCTCACATTACAAGGAGTTTTGTATATTGGTCACGTGAAATATAAGCTGTGCTGCAAAACACAGTGTACTAAACATTTTATGAAGATAGACACAATGTATGGTGAATACTATTTTCAACTGTTGACAGATTCTGAACATATTTCCTGTAAGTTTACAATCACGAAAATACAGTTATAATTTGCCAGGCACTGTTGCAAGTGAGACAGAATGAACAGGAATGACTGTCTTTTATCAATATTGCATTAAGGTGCCATTGCATTTTCAATATTATTCATATAGCTCATTAACATGGTATATTAGCGTAACACCACGTGATAAAGTCAGGCGCACGCAGTTCTCGCATTTTAGTTGTAACGTTTTTAATGCTTGCATGATGTAAAAGAGTCCAAGCCCAGTTTGAGGTCTGTGAATATCAAGAGCTATATAAAAGGCAACTATGATATGGATCAAGAATATGGAATACCATATGCTGGTATTCCTACAGTACACTGATATCCCATGAAGTATTGAGATCTTGCCAGCTACAGTTCAATCATATTTTTACTATAGTATTGTATATCACCAAATATTCTCAGATCTCATATTCAGAGTTGTCTTCTGTATCACTACATGCTGTGATAATGCTGAATGAAATTCATTAACTTTCCATCATAATAGGAATCCTAGCCTCATTTAATGCACAACTAGAAGCAGGTTTGGTTGATTCATAAAAGTATAAATCATTGAATAGGGATGTTTTGTCTGACCGGTTTTTAATTACTGGCGCTCTTACCTTGCTCTGGTCAGTTGTATTGTGTTTTCTGCCTCATTTTTAAATCTCAGCCTTTGTGGAGGTTGTAGCATAAAGATTCCTTCATTTTTTATTAATAATAATTATTAGTATTCATGAATTTATTAACTGGGCATATCAGTAGATACTTAGAGTATCTACTATCATACAGTAGCAGGTAGTTTCACTCCAGCCTGTCCCTGCCCATGGGTGCAGCCAGCTGGGCCGTCACCTGAGGCCTCCCAGCCTGCTCTATGCTGGGCCTGCTGCTGCCTGGCCCCCTTGGGCCGTGAGAGGCTCTCTCCCTCCTTCAGCTGTGGCCTTCTAAAGAAGCACGTCAAACCCTTCCTCCCTGCCCAATAAAGTATATACTTTCTGATTCTGCCGTTTACAGCTCATATGGAAATGAGTAAACTTTGTGGCCTGCTAAGGGCCCCTTTATGAAGTGCTAAAAGGCTTTAAACCAGGCAGGCACCGCCACCATCCCTGCTGCTGGAGGAGGTGAGTGGGCATCCAGAGGCTTCCAGGCTGGCCTTGGGCTTCCAAAATCAGGAGTGGTTCCTCACAGCGGAGTAATTTATACCATAGTGTGGTGGCCATACCCCTGGTCATGGTGCTGCCACGGGCTGCCAGGCAGAGGACCTTCCTTGAATGGTAGCAGGCTCTGTGGGGCAGGTTTCTCTGGTTTTCCCTAGTGAGGCCAGTCACTAGTGGCGTCCCCCAGGGCTCGGTTCTGGGGCCGGTCCTCTTTAATATCTTCATTGATGGTCTGGACGAGGGCATTGAGTGCACCCTCAGTAAGTTTGCAGATGACACCAAGTTAGGTGCGTGTGTCGATCTGCTTGAGGGTAGGAAAGCTCTGCAGGAGGATCTGGATAGGCTGCACCGATGGGCTGAGGTCAACTGCATGAAGTTCAACAAGGCCAAGTGCTGGGTCCTGCACCTGGGGTGCAATAACCCCAAGCAGAGCTACAGGCTGGGAGAGGAATGGTTGGAGAGCTGCCAGGCAGAGAAGGACCTGGGAGTGATGGTGGATAGTCGGCTGAATATGAGCCAGCAGTGTGCTCAGGTGGCCAAGAAGGCCAACGGCATCCTGGCTTGTATCAGAAACAGTGTGACCAGCAGGGCTAGGGAGGTGATCGTCCCCCTGTACTCAGCTCTGGTGAGGCCGCACCTCGAGTACTGTGTTCAGTTTTGGGCCCCTCGCTACAAGAAGGACATTGAGGTGCTTGAGCGGGTGCAGAGAAGGGCAACGAAGCTGGTGAGGAGCCTGGAGAACAAGTCCTACGAGGAGCGGCTGAGGGAGCTGGGCTTGTTCAGCCTGGAGAAGAGGAGGCTCAGGGGCGACCTTATCGCTCTCTATAGGTACCTCAAGGGAGGCTGTAGCGAGGTGGGGGTTGGTCTGTTCTCCCACGTGCCTGGTGACAGGACTGAGGGGGAATGGGCTTAAGTTGTGCCAGGGGAGTTTTAGGTTAGATGTTAGGAAGAACTTCTTTACCAAAAGGGTTGTTAGGCATTGGAACAGGCTGCCCAGGGAAGTGGTGGAGTCACCATCCCTGGAAGTCTTCAAAAGACGTTTAGATGTAGAGCTTAGGGATATGGTTTAGTGGGGACTGTTTGTGTTAGGTCAGAGGTTGGACTCGATGATCTTGAGGTCTCTTCCAACCTAGAAATTCTGTGATTCTGTGATTCTCCACTGAGCAGTAGTTGCTGGTTGGTGATGCTATTTTAGCTCCCTTGAGTGGCTGCTTTCATACTGGTGTGGTATGTGTCTTCTGCCTCCAACATCTCTTCCCTTTGTGTAAAGAATCATACATCCTTTATTTGATCAGAATTTCTTTTTTTGACCTGTAGTAACACACAACCTCTGGAGGTGACCTCAGAAAGTGAAGAGCAATAGATTGTGTAAAATAAAGCTTGAAATACTTCACTTGTTCTGTCTGACAAATGCTAAACTCTGCCTTTCACACTTGCAGGATCGGTAGTTCAACCCCAGAGAATAAGAGTTGAGATTGCAACGCTTGCTGCAGCGCAGTTCTCAGGTCAAAGTCTCAACCACAGTAATTAGTAATAAGCATCTCTATCTACAAGACAAAAATGGGCCACTTCTGATTCTTGGGTACTCACTGGAAGAAACTTGAACAAAAAAGGGAAAACCAGATTGCTTTGCTCCTTTAACCCAGCTTGCACTTACTGAATCCATAGCTGATACTGAAAGTACTTGAAAGGATTAGGGTATGTTATGAGGCATGCTATGGCATAACAGTTACAGAGCAGTCTGAACAGCTATTGTACATCAACCAGGACAAGAAGTGGAAAATATTGACAGCAAAATCTGAAATGGTCTCTTGCAGGGAGTTTTCCTTAACTGTTTCTATTGCACTTTGGGCAGTCAAGACTCACAGGAAGGCTGTATTCTGACCTGGGTCTTCATTCCAGCCCACCTTTGCTTTCTTTCTATTGCTGATTATTTAGCAGACTTTTCCCATTATGAAAAAACAGGAGGTTTGTCCATCAAATGTAAGTGGTTGCTGGTCACGGAGGATTATTGCTTTGAGCCAAAACTTCGGTTCAGTCAATCCACAGTTGTCTATTTCAGGACAAGGCATTTAATCTTTTTTTTTTTTTTTTTTTTTTTTTTTTCCTGAGAACTTTATATTTGCATACTTTATTTGCCCCCATTTAATTTTCTTAAGCAAAGTCTATAGACAAATATATCTCTTAGGACCAGGTCTTTATTATTTCTCATTTAGAACATACTGCTGCCTACAATGGGCACCATTAAAAATTCAGCGTTTGCCCTCATTGGTAATTACTTTGGATAGGAAATAGCATGCTATTGTATAGCAGGATACAGTAGTTACAAGACTTAAAGGGTGGCATGATATTCACTATATGTATACTTTTAATAATGGTACTTCTGCATCTGCCTTAAGTCCATGTTTTCTGATTGTACACTTTCATAACAGTGGATGCAAATGCAGACAGGCAATTTCTTTTGGCTTTAATGGGCTTTTCCCTGGAAAACAGAACTCCTTATATTGCTAAAGCTTAGCTTGTAGTAGGTGCATTAACAGGGTCAGTAATGGTGTCATGTCTGCAGAGTAAAAAGTAAAGTTCTAAAATTCCCTAATAGGCAGAAAACTTTCAGGTGTTATGAATGGAAATTTATTTTGATGAGCATAAATACATTTCAGTAACAACTTACTGCATACATGATTTATGTGTCAAGAAAACAGAGTGTGCATGCAAGCAATATGGGTGTTTGGGGAGAGGGGTGATTTGCTCTTTACTAGTTTCACATAAGAAATGTTTTGCACCTTATGTTGTAAAGGGAAGGAACCTTTCTTCTCCAATGGAGAAAACACATCTGCATATGCATTTTGAATTTAGGATTGTACATAAGTGGTGTGTATGGCAGAAGAACCATTATAGACTTGCCAAAGCCAATACCAAAATTAGATTTGTAACTATGTAAGATGTACATTTGAATATTGGTAACTAAGATCCTTAGGGTACATAGACAAATTTTGAAATGACAGGTACTGTGCTGTTTGAACACCATACATCTGACCATATTTCTTACAGAGAGAAGAAAAGTCTACTGATATATGCTTCAAAGACTTCCCTGTCTGTTCAGAAACCCAGAAACTGCTCGTTGGCTACTCCTGCCCATCCTATATACAGAGCTTAATCATTAGCAGACTAAATCAGCTGGTGCTTCCAGTCTTCTTGTTTCAAAGCGTTGTCTTCAAAGTCCATGCTGCTGAGATGACCAGGCTGTGTCACAGCTGATGGGAAGTTGGAAGTTGCTCTCAGAAATGATGTTTTTCCTAACAAGAGATCTGGATATTCAGGGAACACTTGCATAGACAAGGACTGGAAAATTCTGCAGGAATTGCAAATATGGCACCCACTAACGTTCATGTAATATAACGGATTAGGGATCAGCTCATAGGCTTTAAGCAGAGTTCAAATACAAAACAATTGCTAAACTGAATTTTAAACCAAGATCAGCTGTGATAGAACAGAGCAGGAGGGGATATATGCGTGTGTGTGTTAAGGGCAGGTGGGAATTTTCCTATAATTTAAAAAAAAAATTAACAGACATTTTTTTAGTCAAATTTTCTTTTTTACATTCAATTATGAAGCTCTAAAGTTGTGTAGCAATTAACTGAGCAGTGCTGTCCAGCTAGAAGCTGAGAGAAACAAGGGTTTATTGAATTGCAAAAATGTGACTTTTCAGAGAGAAAAAAAAAAAGGAAAAAAAAAAAAAGGGAAAAAAAAAAAAAAAGAAAACGGTTCCATGCTTTTTTCTGAGAATAAGAACATCCAGCTTAAATAGAGTATTCAATTTTTAATGAATTGGGCTCTTAGTGTCCTATGATCTATGGATGAAGAGCTGAAAAATTATAAATGTGCACACACAACTGATTGGATTATACATGGCATA
The DNA here is from genome assembly GCF_964035555.1 of Netta rufina. NCBI lineage: Eukaryota > Metazoa > Chordata > Aves > Anseriformes > Anatidae > Netta > Netta rufina. The sequence goes on from NC_140136.1 coordinate 20,338,043, forward strand.
GTTCCTTTGGAATATATTCTTGTTTGTTTTTTTTTCAATTTTCTGGTTAGATATATTCTTGATCATGGACATATGCTGGTGAATGAATTGCAGTACTTATCATTTTCTCAAACATTTTTAACTTTTTTAATGAACTGCATTTTTTAACTCAAATATGTATGCTTCTATCCTGCCTGTAGAAGAGTGGAAGGTTTCAAAATGATCTAATATGGGACAGTATTTAGCATTCAGTATTTTCTAGCACAAGAAACATTATATAATAATCTATAATCAAAAACACTAAAAACCTGTTAACTGCTAAAGTCTGTTTCATTCTAACATTACAACTAAAACTCATTTATAAGTAAATGAAAGTCAAGAGGATTAAATTCAATTAAAATTACTTTGAAGTATGGGGGTAAAATGTTTCACAGTGATATAAATCAACATATTGTTATTGCCTTCTTTTCCTTATCCGTTAAGGGTCTCTAAAGCAAAATGTAGTCTAAATTATACATGGAGAACAAATAGAGAGAAAAGAAAGCCATGCACCCACAAGCACAACCAAATCCAAATGAAAGGTTTGGGTGTACTTGTGGATGAATGGTGGGCTTTTCTGTATGCTTTGCAAGCCAGAATTGTGGTAGGTTTCTCCCACTTGCAGCCTCCATACCTTTATTGAGTGCAGTATAAATAGAAAGCCAATTAAAGTACATCTTTGTTATAAAAAAAGAGAGAAAGAAAAAAAAAATAAATCAGTGTACATGCATTTTTTACTGAAAGTAGGATCTCAGCAGAGAAATTAACTTTAATAATCTATGGATTACAAGACACATCGAACCTTCAAAGCATTGCAGTGTTAGATCTATTCTCAATAGGATTTAAATGGCTTTAATAGTTAATAGTAAGTGATATGACTCATTTTTCCAAGTAAATCAAAATTGGTTGTCATTTGTTGATCTGGTCTCTGAACCTCTTAATTATGGCAAAGAAATTCCTCATTACCTATTGAGCACCTCAGGGGTGTGTAATGCTAAAATGTACTTGGAGTTTTTCTACCACTATTTGATGTTTTACTCTTAGGACATAAACCTAACATGAAGCAGAGAGAAACGTTTTCAGTATCCCTGTAGCTCAGCAAAAGTCAAGTCCCACTAAAGGACCGTATGGCCACCACACAGCCTAATTCAGTGCACGTCCTATATCATCAGTTGAGTTATTGATCTTAAATACACATGGAGCACTTGGAAATGCACCCACACAGGTATAGAAATTCAGTTCAAGAGCATCACGTTGAAGAAGTTTTTACTGAAATAGGGCCCAGTTCTACAACCTTCCTGGGAAGTAATCTTGGTCATTCAGAATCAGCAACTGAAAATTTCAGTTACTCCTTGCTTAGCAGAGTTTACTCCCATCAGCAAGGTCAGGATCATAGGAAAACGATTCTGTTGTTTCTTAAGAAAAGAACTTAACTCTCTGCTTTAAATCATATATTGTTCCCACAGGTTTCAATTGTTTCACATAATGAGATAGTGCCAGTTTTTAACAATGGCACAGCTTTCTGTCTTGATGGCTCTGGTACAATACTTTTAAATGAATTATCAAACTGATCAAAACAAACATTGTTCCTCTCATTACTGCACTGCAACTTTGTCATTAGCAGAGTTACCATCCGCACAAGCTATATAGCTAAGTATCAGAGGATGCTTGCCTTGTACGTTATTCCTCCAGCAGGAGCACGTAGTTTCTTGGTGAACCTCACCGGCAGCTGCACAATGCTGGAGATGCTGCTTGGTCCTCCTGTGGTTGAATTGCTCAGAACAGGCAGGGTGCTCTTTAGACAGCCTGAGCACAGCATTCATGCATGGAAATGTATACCATTGTACACCTACTGCTGTAAGGTGCTGTACAGAATCTTCAAGATATGGACATGTAGGGACTAAAGTAAGGCCAAACAATCAGGAAGACCTGGGGTATTTCCTAGCTGACACAGATTGTACAGGCTACCTATAATTTCAGACATTTCTAAATCATCCCAAGCTAACTGAATTTTAAATTTGTAAGACTTTAAATAAATAAATAGAGAGGATGGGTGAGAAGGCTAGTTTGTTTTTTGATATCTTTTCAAGAAGAGATTATAAAGCAGTAGAGCAGTTGCCCTTATACCTGGTCACCTCTCATTAGAATCACTCTATAGAAAGCACCATTAAAATTAGGAAAACTGAACAGCAGACATAAACTGTTAAAACTATTTTAAACCATTCCTTCAAACACAACAAAAAGTACCTTTCAATTCACTTTTAAATTCTAACTTTTATTTCATCGCATTCATTAATAAATATCATTTATTTCCATGCATTCCAAGAAGCATGGAAACAATATTGGCTGAAAGTTATTTTCACCTCCAAGACCCTGTTAGGGAGACCAGAGGAATTGAGTTGGAAGCAGATAGTTTTGAATCTCATTCTCTGACAGCTACAGCGTTTCAGTGGATTTTTTTTTGTTGTTGTTTTAAAATAATGGCTTGTATCTTGCTCTCTAACTCCAGCAGGCTTTCTGCCCTGAATCCTTGCTTTGCCCAATACGTTTCTTGTAAGTCCATAAGGCAGCACCTGCCAGTTTGAGGGAAGCTCTGTCATGAGTATGCTGGGGTACAACCTCTGCTGCAGGCAGCTGCCTCCATGCAGCCCCATGGCAGATGCTGAAAACGGGAACTCCAACAACAGCTGTGCAGAAATGCCATTAGTTTTATAAATATATACATATATACATATATATTTGAGTTGAAGAACACTTTTTGGTTTCATAGTCATCGCGAAGAATATTTTTCTATCCCCCACTGAAAGCAGTCAGAGTTTTACTGCTGAGTACAAGGAATTGGGCTGCAAGTGCCAATCTCCTACTGGATAGGGTTCTATCACTTATAGGAGAGGTATTGTGGGTAGATTGTTGAACTTTCTAGGATAATGTGAACTTCTGCAATTTTGCTGTTGCATTCATTTTGCAAGTATTAATTTAGGCTTACTGCACCTTGGAAATAATTTGAATATTTATAAATTTAAGTATTTATTTTCATAGTAAAATTAAAGTGCTATTGTCTTGCAACTAACCCTACTTATTCTAACATGACAAAAGCAAAACCTTGAATGTGATAACCTTTATTTATAGATAGCAATAAGCATATTTAGCAATTTTATTATTCATGACCCTTGCACTAAATATCTTAACCAAATACATGTGTGAGCATTTCTATATGGAAGTCACTGGAGTATTTCTTGTAAAATAGAAATAGCATTGTATTCAGAGAAATAATATGCCTATATTTAAGGAGTGTGTCTTAGTATAAACAAAGAGACCACACAGTGGTTTTTCAAAAAGTCCTTCATTAATTACAAGCTTCATGAATAGAAACAAAGCTCTAAAAATGTGATTTTTAGTGTTAACTTTTATTTTGTTTCATGCTTATATTCTTCCATATATAGTTCTTATATTTTATTACAAACATGAAACAAGCTGCTGTGTCCTTTGTGTGAGCACGTAATCACTAAAAGTGTAATTTGTTGAACCAGTTACACCCAAAAAGTTAAACCCAATCCTTTGTTAATACCTTCTTTACTTGAGTCTGTACCAAAGATGCAGATTATCAGATAAACATCATATTCAGACTTCGCTTACTAATTGACTGAACAAGAATCGGTCACACTTTACATACCATTCCATAATGGATTTTCATGTTTGTGAGCCCTAACTGGCTGTGGAAATGGAAAGCAAATGTCACATAATCACAAATAACTTTTTTTTTTTTTCCTAGAGAAAAAAAAAAAAAACAATAACTTTTTTCTTCCCAGTTTGTGACAGGTTCATCATTACAGACAGGTGATGAATGATCACTTAGTGGTCATATCAGCTGTCATGCACCTGTTTAGAGAATTTCTTAAATGATTGCTAAATATAACATTTTTCAGTTAGATTTTACATGAATAATTGATAGAGTAAGTGACAGTGAAAGACACAGGTATAATAGTTGATTTTTTTCTTTTCCTTTTTTTTTTTTTTTTTGACAATGTATACCACTTATTGAATATCTGACTATCACCATATTAGGCTAGGTTTCTTTTTACTTCTATATCCGAAGCAGAAGCTTTCATTAAGTATAGTGTAAAAAGATCCTTTTATGAAAATGCTATCAAGTATTTATAACTACAGCACTGAAGATCAGAGGAGGATGTTGTTTAAAATCTGTGCAACATAAAACTGGTCAGAAATATCAACATCAATCAGTGTCAAAACTAAAACTGGCTAGAACTTGTTTTCTTTATTTTTTTTTTTTTAGTGAGTTATAACAAGTGCATACTTGTTTTGACAATCTTATTTGCTCAGGCCCCACACTGAAAAAAAATAAAATAAAGTCAGAAATATGCTGATAATAAAAGTAAAACATTGAGACTACCAAACTAACAGAAAAAAAGCATTACTAAAAAAAAAATAATCAAATGCCTCCCACCAACACCCCCCCCCCCCCAAAAAAAAAAAAAAAAAAAAAGGAAATTGGAGAACTGTCCATGATCAGTCCTAATGCCTTTTGCTTTTTGAAGAAAAAAAAAATCCACTCTGGATTAAAGGTTATTAGACACTCCCAAGGCTGAGTAATAGAACTGCGACCGTGTATTACATATGTGGACATATCTTCACATACTGTGTATGGGGAGATTATCTCAGATCTCTAGAAGCCAAAAGAAGGGATAACATATTCTTCTGACATTGGCACTCTTCCAAGAGAAAGTTGTAACAAGCCTAAAAAAAAAAAAAAAAAAAGCCAGAACAAAGGGTGAATGGCATATGGTGGTTATTCTACAATATAGTCCTCATCCCTTTTAATACATCTTTGGAAGACATAAGTGAAGCACTGTGATGTTGTTTTCCTAAGAGATGACATGTCTGCATTATACTCTTGGATGAATGACATTTTATTAATAATAATTATTATTACTTATTCATGAGTACTGGTGCTCCAGGGAGTGCATACCCAGGCTAGACTCCTGCATGAGGACTTTGCTTTTACTCCAGTTGTGTGACTACTCTGTGCTAACTCTTCTGGAGTGATTGATCAGCTTAATAGTCTCTCTGGCCACAAAAATCATTTCTGTGTGGGAATTGTTTCTGATTCACGCTGGGAATCAGTAGTCCAACTCACAGGCTGACCATGCTATGATGGTTGTATCTCACCACACCCTGATAGTTTTCCTCCAAAAGAACAGGACTGAGCACAGATCTTCTGCCTGACCAAGGTCCTCACACAGATTAGGCAGATGGCCTTGGACCCTGATTTTTCTTTTTCTTTTGAATGAATGTTGGTGAGTCAATATTAGTGATTGTCATAGAATGTTAGATACCATTGCTTATCACAGGGATTTTATTTAATAATGTGGCCAAAGCAGGGAAGCATCAAGATAGGTAGGATGATGCTTCAGTTCCCTGCTTCCCTCATTTCTTCTCATGGCCTTTTTGTCAATTTTTGTGGGATATACCATCCTGTGACCAGGACCTAGACCAGCAGCAACACACATGCTGCCTTTTGAAGTATCCTCAGTGCTGAGGGTCCCAGTGCCTGCAGAGCTTGGAGGGGTTGGGGATGGCACACAGCTTTTCTCCCCTGCACCACTCACTCTGAGCTGGACACAGCACATTTGCTGTGCAAAACCCTCATGCACATCACCTCCCTCCCTCCCTCTGGGATTTTCTGGGTGAGAGCATAAAAGCCCAAATTGTAGATTTATTGTGTCAGAGCCCTCAGACCAGTAGATACTGGTGAAGAATATCCGTATCTCAGAGCAGATAGCTGCTCAGACGTTAAAAATAACTAAATTCTCTCCACTGTGAGAATACTGGGGAAGGATCTCATTGTGGGATACCAGATCGTATTTTGTATCTGTATCTAAAAAAAAAAGAAAAAGCATACAAAAGGCGTACAGTGAGTGTAACAACGTAAGTGCTTTGACAGTGTTTTAGTTAAAACAAGATCTCAGGAAATTAGTGTGATAATGAGCAATTGGCTAAAAATTCCAACATATTGTACCAGGCCCTGAGAAATAATGCGAAAGCAAACCCCTTTGTTAATATAATTTCCATTTGCAGACTCTGCTGGCTGCTTATTAGTTGTCTGCATGACACTGGAATTGTTTGAACCAAAAAACGAGGCTGCAATTCCTTAGTCATTACTCCTCACCCCACCTTGGTGAGGCATTAAGGAAGATTTTGGAGTTGTTACGGTGCTCTGATAGTGGCCTGCTCTTTGTACACTTATACTCTTGAAAAATAATCCTCTTCCTACCAAAGCACTTGTTTAGGTTATTTCTTTTTTAGCCTCCATAATGCTCCTATATAGTGATGCTATTGCAAATTAAAACAAAACAAAACAAACAAACAAAAAAAAACCTTCACCAAATCTTTAACTGTTTTTGTAATGAAATTATGTGGCTTTTGAAGCTCTTCCAGTGAGAGTAGGTTTGAGAAACCACAAAGCTGGGGATTTGAGAATGTATTTGGTGGATGTTGACTTTATTTTTCCTAAATATCTAGCTAAATAACTAAAAATAACTAAATAACTAAAAATGTCATAATTAATTCAGGAGCCTATGACTCTTTCGTTCTCTTCCATAAGAACTCTAAATTCACAGGATTCAATATGAAATATGGAAAAAAGTGATGGAAGTTTTGAAATCCCCACTAGGTTCATAATAAGTTGGCTATATCTTCTAAATCATGGCCAATCGCAGTACCTTTGAATTGCGGTTGTTCAGTGGAGGAAAAAAAAAAAAAAAAAAAGCAAAGAATGATAATGATAATCCCATGTTTGACTTCAAGTAGGTAGATTTTGTCCATTTGAATATAAAGCTCATTCTCTACATTAACATATTAGGATCTTTCCTTGGGACTACACCCCAAATGAGGCAGATACTCTGCTTCACATGAAGTTAACTAATTATATTACCTTTTTATCTTTGCCTTCAGGTAACTTCTCATACTTCTAGCTCATGTAAAGAGTGGTAAAACATTTTATAGTAGTATAATTTATTTGGAGCCTTATACTAAGCAGCAACTGAAAGAGAACTAAAGCCAAAATGTTATTAAAGATTAAAATCTCACAGGGAACTGTTTTTCCTCTTGATGAGCACACTTGAGTATCCAGGTGGGGAGGATGGACCTAGGCCCAGGTAGCAGTTAAGTACTACACTACTACACTGTTTCCAACACATGCAGCTGGGAAAATCAAAATACAGATTATTCTTCATACATCTTTCTTTCACCCTCTCCCCCCTGCCATCCCCCTCCCTCGCCTCCCTCTCCCCCCCCCCTTTTCTTTTAGGTAGGCTTTTATGTAGTGAATCATGGCTGCATGGCTTTGGAAATGTGGATTGCCCTTTCCGGGAGGATGCATGTTACATATTGTTAGTTATCTAGAGGAGATTAAATTTGTTGCCTCTTTTTTCTATTTATATATGTGTAGAAAAAAAAAAGAAAAAAAAGCCCTGTCACAGGCTGTTTGAGCACACCTGACTTCAGCTCTGTTTAGAACTTGCCAGTAGCAGCGCTACTTGGTCCCCCAGCATCAGGGCACTGTCACCACCCAAGCCAGTGGAGGCAGTGTGTGGGTACTTGGCAGCAATCCCTGGTTCTTAGAATCATAGAATCATAGAATATCCTGAGTTGGAAGGGACCCTTAAGGATCATCAAGTCCAACTCTTGACACCACACAGGTCTACCCAAAAGTTCAGACCATGTGACTAAGTGCACAGTCCAATCTCTTCTTGAATTCAGACAGGCTCGGTGCAGTGACCACTTCCCTGGGGAGCCTGTTCCAGCGTGCAACCACCCTCTCTGTGAAGAACCCCCTCCTGATGTCAAGCCTAAATTTCCCCTGCCTCAGCTTAACCCCGTTCCCGCGGGTCCTGTCACTGGTGTTAATGGAGAAAAGGTCTCCTGCCTCTCGACACCCCCTTACGAGGAAGTTGTAGACTGTGATGAGGTCTCCCCTCAGCCTCCTCTTCTCCAGGCTGAACAGGCCCAGTGACCTCAGCCGTTCTTCATACGTCTTCCCCTCCAGGCCTTTCAACATCTTCGTAGCCCTCCTCTGGACACTCTCCAACAGTTTCATGTCCTTTTTATACTGTGGTGCCCAGAACTGCACACAGTACTCGAGGTGAGGCCGCACCAGCACAGAGTAGAGCGGGACAATCACCTCCCTCGACTGACTAGCGATGCTGTGCTTGATGCACCCCAGGACACGGTTGGCCCTCCTGGCTGCCAGGGCACCCTGCTGGCTCATATTCAACTTGCTGTCTACCACGACCCCCAGATCCCTCTCTTCTAGGCTGCTCTCCAGCGTCTCATCGCCCAGTCTGTACGTGCAGCCAGGGTTTCCCCGTCCCAGGTGCAGGACCTGGCACTTGCTCTTATTGAACTTCATGCGGTTGGTGATCGCCCAGCTCTCCAACCTGTCCAGATCCCTCTGTAAGGCCTTTACGCCCTCATTTGAGTCCACAACTCCTCCAAGTTTGGTGTCATCAGCAAACTTGCTCAAAATACCTTCTATTCCTACATCCAGATCGTTTATAAAAATATTGAAAAGTACCGGCCCTAAAATGGAGCCTTGAGGGACCCCACTGGTGACCGCCCGCCAGCCTGACGCAGCCCCATTTACCATAACCCTTTGGGCCCTGCCCGTTAGCCAATTGCACACTCATCGTATGAAGTTTTTATTTAGCTGTATGGTGGACATTTTGTCCAGTAGGATCCTATGGGAAACCGTGTCAAAAGCCTTCCTGAAGTCCAAAAAAATCACATCAGCTGGTTTCCCTTGGTCCACCATACGGGTGATCTTATCATAAAAGGAAATCAGGTTAGTTAGGCAGGACCTACCCTTCACAAACCCATGCTGGCTGGGACCAATGACTGCTTTGTCCCCCAGGTGCGCCTCAATAAGTCCGAGAACCATCTTCTCCATGATTTTACCAGGCACTGACGTGAGACTGACAGGCCTGTAATTGCTAGGGTCTTCTTTCTGACCCTTCTTGAAAATCGGCACAACATTTGCCAGCTTCCAGTCTACCGGGACCTCTCCAAATTCCCAGGATCGTTGAAAAATAATTGAGAGAGGTTCCGCGATGATGTCCGCCAGCTCTTTCAGCACCCGGGGAAGAATCCCATCCGGACCCATGGACTTGTAGGGATCCAGGTGGAGTAGCAAATCCCACACACGTTCAGGGTCGGTTGGGAGTTTGTCATCCCCACCGTCCCGGTCCTCCAGCTCAGGGCACCCTGGGTCCCGAAGCCCATCATCGGCATTGAAGACAGAGGCAAAGAAGGCGTTAAGCATCTCTGCTTTGCCTATGTCATTGTCTGTGAGGAGACCTTCCCTATCAAGGAGCGGCCCTATGTATTCTTTAGTTCTCCTTTTTCCATTCACATATCTAAAAAAAACCTTTTTATTTTCTCTCACAGACACAGCCAGCTTCAACTCTAGGTGTACTTTGGCCACACAAATTTTCTCCCTACAAACACGAACAGCATCCCTGTATTCTTTCCATGACACCTGGCCCTCCTTCCAGTAGCGAAACACTCTCTGTTTCCGCCTAATCTCCATTAGAATGTTCCTGGTCAGCCACGCCGGCCTCCTGCCCCGCCTGCCTGACTTGCGATATTTAGGAATTGCCTGATCTTGTGCTTCTAGGAGGCATCACTTAAAGAATGACCAGCACTGGTGGACATTGAGGCCTTCAAGAGCAGTTTCCCAGGAGACCTTGCTGACTAGTTCCCTGAGCAGCCTGAAGTCCACTTTCCCCATATCTAGGGATGAGGTTTTGGTGGCACTTTTCCTTCTGTCACCGTAAATTTTGAACTCAACCACTTCATGGTCGCTATGACCAAGGTGGCCACCAATCACCACATCTCCCACCAGACCCTCTCTGTTTTCTAGCAACAGGTCTAGGAGGGCTCCTTTCCTAGTTGGCTCCGTTAGCACCTGCACCAAGAAGTTATCATCTAGGTGCTTCATGAACCTCCTGGACTTGCTCGTGTCAGCCGTGTGGCACTCCCAGTTAACGTCTGGCAAGTTGAAGTCCCCCATAGGGACAAGGGGAGTTAATCTCGAGGCCTCTCTTAGTTCTGTAAAGAATAATTTATCGGCGCTATCGTCCTGGCCAGGCGGTCTGTAATAGACTCCCACAACGACATCCCCTTTATTCGTTCGTCCCTTGATCCTTACCCAGAGTCTCTCAACTTTGCCATTGCCGACCTGAAGTTCCACACAGTCCAGCCCCTGCTTCACATACATCACCACCCCACCACCTCGCCTACCCTGCCTGTCCCTCCTGAAGAGCCTGTAACCATCTATCGCAACACCTCAGTCACAGGACTCATCCCACCAGGTTTCGCTTATGCTGATGATGTCGTAGTTGCGGGACTGGGCCAGGACTTCTAGCTCATCCATTTTATTCCTCATGCTAGAGATAGTTCTTATCACAGTTGTGATCCCCACTTAGGAAGGAGATCCTATGTTAACCATAAGATATTTTGTAGTTATATTATGTGTTCAGTTACTTGCTCTATGCAGTTGGCTGTGGCAGGTCCCTGACCTGCACCTTCCCAGCTATACAAAGAAAAATGTGCAAGATTTTCCAGTATTACTTTCTTATTCTATGTCTTTAAATACAAAACCTGAAGGCCACTCAGTCATTATCTTTAGAGTGTTTATTCAATTCCCTCTAAAAAATTAGCAGTTTGATACTGAGGCAGTTTTAAAATTAAGGAGCGATCTGTAGAAGTGCTGTGAACCCAGGCCATCAAACAGTATCAAAGGCATTCATAACCCTATCAGCTGAGGCTCTGATCATTTTTCATGACTTCTGGTGAATATGCCTTCAAAGACAAACAAACACGTTGGCACAGGCTGGGAATGAGGCCTGTGCCTTACCTCACAGAATCAGGTCAGCTGCTAGCTGTCTGTGTGCTGTATTATGACGACCTTTTTTTTTCCTTTAACTTCTATCCCATGCTTAAAATACCACTGGGATTAAAAATCAGAAGTTGCTGTCCCATCATAAGCAAAACTGACCTCTATATTTCAGCGGTGCTGCTAAGATCGGTGTGCAAATGGCATTGCTTGGATCACGACACAGCAGCCTGGGTTTTGTATTAGTGTGCCATTGCACCTGACCCTCAACTATTTATTGTAGAACATGGTGTGTTTTCAGGCAAGTATACCACTGCTGCCATCCTGCTTCTCATAAGATTCCTCTGCGCCATGTGCAGATATTGTGCAAGTGCTAATGGAAAGCGCGATGCAGCACCTTTTCCTGGTCCCTGGTGGTGATGCAGGCCTGGCACAAGTATTCAGGCTTGGCCCAGGTACTTGGGCTCTCAGAGGGATGTGTTATGGGAGAGCACAAAGAGAGATGGTGCTGCAGGCCCATCAGGACGTCCTGGTTCACAAGGGGCTCTCCTTGGCCTAGCAGCCAACCAAACACCTTCTGCTGGGAGCACGCTGTGGTGGCGTTTGCCGACAGGAAGGCACCAGCAGTGGTGTCCCACCAGTGGCTGTCAGGTCCCTCTCCAGCTGGAAAGGAGAGTGGGTTTTACAGTTGTGTCTCCTGCTAGGCCTTCCTGAGATAAGCCCTATGGAGGCCCACAGAGGCCCTACAGGCACCACACTCAGTGCAGTCTCCTCACTCCTCCCCATGTTTCAAACTACTGCTAAGAGAGTTTCCAAACAGTTAATTCCCTTTCTTTCTCCATGCCTTGCAGCATTTCACAATGCTATTGTCATCCCAGAAGACAAGAGCACAGAAGTAGGAGTTTCCTTTATTTGTAGCATCTTTATTTAATTCCCTCTGCAGTCCATTTTAACTCCCTCCTTCCTAGTCAGTCATCATCCTCCACAGGAACAGCTGTGCCATGGTACCGTCCCTCCTGGCGGCTCAGGCTCCTTTGCCCATCCCAGCAATCTCTTCTGTCTTCTAATTTATGGCCAAGACCTTTCATGGAGCCCAGGTTCTCCCCTACAAGCAGAGCAATGGGTGGTGAGCTGGAGGAGAAGACTGTCCTGCAGGCTAACCTTGGACCTGTGGCTCCCTGATCTCATTCATGGGTCAGTGTTGTGCCAAACCTGCAACCTGTGGGCACATCGCTAACCATGGCACGGTGCAGCTCATACCGCTGCCCTGTGTCAGAGGGGTTTCTGAGGATAGGTGTAGCATGAAAAACTGTGAAAGTCCTACAGATAACTCTCAGACAAGCATGTTAAGGTACTGCTCTTGGTGATTCCTCTTAGAAGAAAAAAAAAACAAAAACAAAAACCAAAAAAAAAAAAACCAACACTTTCCTTGATCCAAAGTGCTGTTTCACTAACTCCAAGTGTCAAAAGGATTTTATTCTTAGCCTTCTGTTTCGATCAGTTAATTCCCACCAGGGCTGAGGTAAAAATTGTCTGTGGGACACGCTGTTCTTTCTTCTTATACACCTAATGTTGTTGTGCTATTTTGGGCAACCATTTAAATAAAAGCCAATTTGAATAAAGAGCAAATATATTCTGTCAAATGACGGCAAAAGGGCAGAGCTTGGGAAAAAGAAACAAGAAAATGCAAGGCATTCGTTTTTCCTTTGTACTTTTTAATAAAAGAAATTCTCTTGCAGCTTAAAGTGACACATTAGAAGATGTATGTATCGTGGCTTTTAAAAACACAATTAGATAACACCTTGTCAAATACTTATATTCTTTGTTGACAGCCTTGAGTACAATCACAATAACAGCACAGCTATTTCAGCATGTTTCTTATTCAGTTGCCATTGGCAGAGTCAGCCATTTTATAAAAATGTTACTGTTTATCACTTTAATCATCAATCTATATCTAGTCAAAACAATAAGTCAGAAGGAGTAGTAAATTATACTTGTGCAGCCCTGATGAGTTTGAACTGTTTTGCTGAAATTAACTGCAATAATTATCTATTTTTCTAAAGCTGTTAAGAAGTTCTGGGAAAAAGAAAAAAAAAAAAAGTATCAATGAGGACTTGGTTTTTGCCTGTTTTATAAAGAACTTTTCAGTAGACTGAGAAAAATTCAACAGTGAGTCTTGGTTTTCCTACAGGTGAAAGAAAAAGCACTTGGTGGTTTTTGACAGGACACTAAGGCTGCCTTCAGTTATTCTCCACTGCTCCCATTTTTGTCTCAAGGCAGGATTTAAGGGTTTCTTCCTACAGCAGAAGGTCCCCCTGTCCAGGGGTGCTGGGCAGTTGTGCCAGCCACTGAAGTATTGAGTGTAGTTTCTCTGTAATCAAAGTGGAGGTTTTTGTTTGTTTGTTTGTTTGATTGTTTGTTTTTTTCCCCTGTGTAGTTCTAGTCTTTTATTTCATGCCTTTTATCAGTTTGAAATATTTTATTTCCCTCTTTTGGAAGGATGCAATTATCTCTTTTTTAAGCTGGACCCCAACTTTGTAGGAATAATGTCACAAATCCTGTAAATGCATTTTATATGTCATGAGTGTGTGTGATCAGTAGGTTTTTTAGACTTACATACCATAGACTATCAATATTACATTTGCTGCTCCAACCAAGAGGCTTTAATAATACAGATCTAACTTTTTACTCTTTCACAAGACAAGGCAGCAAATTTAGATTCCTTTAATCACATGAAAAATGATGGATATAACTAGGGGATTGAATTTTGGAAACAATGCTAGGACAAAAGAGTTCCTGATGGGATTCTATAAATATTAACAAAGAATATTTGTCTTATCTTTTGCTAGCAACCATTAAGTATTTAACCCTATTCATGGAACATTTTCTATGTTAAGAAAGCTTTAGCTTTTGTCTCCCCAAAAGGTTGTCTGTCTGTCTGCCTAACATAATAGTTCTACTTCATTGCCATCAAATTTGGCCACGAGTGTACATTTGATTCATTTAATATAAATACATAGTGATTTACTAAGCAGTTATTTAAAACAATATTTGTACAGGTCTTTATGAATTTGTTCTAATTAATTACTAAAAGCCCCATTATACCTGAGAAAACAAAATGTATGAAATCCACAGTCAAAAATGATATATCAACATAACTTGTTTCTTTATGGGGAGCACAGCAGAAATATTCTGGAGCCCGAAGGAAAACAAAAAAATCAAGTGGTAAGCTTGAGGCATATTGCCAGCTTTGCATACGTGTGAAAATTTCTGGCTCTTGACAAAAGTTTATTTGCAGTTATTTTCACCCTGGATTGCTTTTTTCTGTCTGGTGTGTAAACAGTACATATTTTTTCTTCTTTTTTCCCCAATTGGGCTTTCTGTGCTTTATTGTCAGCCCAGGTTTCTGTCATTATGCAGTTACTCCCAGCAGCCCAATACCTGCCATGGGGATGGTGGGTCCAAAGAGAGGATTCAGCTTAGTTGAGCTCTCCTCTGTGTGCTCCTTTGGGAGGGCTAGCCCTCCCTGTATGAACTGAGTGGTGCTATTGGAGAGGGCAGCTATCACCCTGGCTCTGATGCATCTTAATTTCCCCCATCTGGCATCGTGGGCCAGCTGGGAACATCACAAGATGGGAGCTCATCCACACACAGCATCACCCATGTGGTCTCCATGTGGGGCTGCAGAGGATGGGCACGCGTGGGCTCTGCTCCTGTGTATAGTGCCTTGCACCCAGACCATCTGCTGGGGTATGTTTAGGGCACTTGTATAGCATGCTTTGCTACAACAAGGGTCAGCATCCAATCCACAGTGTAGAGAGAGAAAAGTAAATACATGATGTTAGTGGACGTTTTGTGCTATATCATTCTGATAAGAAAATTGAATTTAATTAAGGACAGTTATTTAAAAGGAAACTGTTAATACTTTTAGTCTGAATCTGAAAGATTTGTTAAATTCCTCTCATGATTGATTGGGGAGCAGGAAGAGCTCTCCCCACCTCACCTGAGCGCTGGTTCACAGCTAGGAATGGGGAGGGACCTTTCCTTTGCCTCAGTAAGCTTCAATGGCCCAAAATAATTTTGAATACAACACATCCACATACAACGGAATAATTCTCATTTCTCTGCTGACCCCCCTCTCTTCAGCTCAGGAAAAGAGAGAACTCATTTAGCTCCTTAAACGTAGGTGTTGTAATCATTAATAAGGAAAGTGCCAATAAAAAAAAATCTGGTGATACTATAATGGGGGAGATAAAACACTGCAAAGAATAATTAGATGCTAGCATCAAAATACTGCATGAAACAAAAACAGTAGGGTGTTTCAGAGAATCAACATTTAAAGCATTTTTGAATTTTATCTTTACCTGTACTCCTTAATCTTTTATTTTGCCTTTTGATTTTCCTGCTATGTACCATGTTCCTTTTTTGTTTTATATTCATTTGACTTCTTTTTATTACACCTCCCTCCAGCTTCTCCCACCCCTAAGATTTTTGTACTTTCAGCTCTTACTTTGTTAATGTTGAATGCAAATGTAAGCCTGTTGACAGATTTTGGGAGTTGGGAAAGTGTCTTAAATCCTAAGTAGGCGGGATCGCAAAGCTGAATGATGGGATGAGAGTCACAGAAATTGGAGCCCATCATAGCTGGTTGCATGGGATACATGAATCCCTTGAGGCTGTGCTATTTGCCTGGGCATTTCTTTGATCTGTACTGGGAATCATGGAGGAACCTGTAAGGGAAAAAGGCAGGACTGAAGCTGGCCTTCAGGTGAGAGGTCTGGGGTGAGTTCAGCAGGAGAGCTAGCCCATAGCAAGATGCAGCCATCGCCTGACCTACACAGCTGTGTACAGCTGCAGAGGATTGGAGCTTAGCAAAGCTCTTCAGCAAAGAGTGGGAAGAAATCAGTGCTGGACTCTCCAAATTCATATGTTTATTGATTTGGGGGGGGGGGGGGGGGGGGCGCTAATTGCCTCTCCCCTTTAAATAGTTTTAAGACTCTAGGGATTTTCTGCTGAGTTTGAATGTGGGAAGGCAAATTTTCAGAGCTGAATGGCATTGCATCTTCATCCTCAGGCTGGAAAAATATTGGAGGTGTTGTTCTGTCTAGCAGGTTGCAGTGAAGTGCATGCATATGCTGCATGGTGTCTGACCAAACACCTGATGGTTATGTACCAGAGTTAAATACAAGCTCCTCATCCCTGGAGGACAGGTAGCAGCAGAAGCACAACTCACACCAAGGTATTAGTGAACCCCTCCTCTGTCTCCCCCCCCCTCCCTCCCCTCCTGCATTTCTGAGACTCAAAATATCCAATGTTGCTAGATTTGTGGCAGGCAGACAGACCTGCTACACCATGCCTTCTTTCAATAACATGCATGAGTTAAAAGTATTTATGTTAAAAATGGAAATTGATGGACACAGATAGGACAAGGACTGTATTCTGAATTTTGGGTGTCTGGTCAACCCAGCTCAAAGTGCTCACCATTCAGTTAAAACAGGATCTGTTGCTACAGAATGAATGTAGACATATATTTTTGTCCTGTTGAAGGAGAGGCATTCTTGTGTTGTATGCTGGCTCTAATGCTGAAAATAAAACTCACAGAATAGGGCATAGTACTAATTTGAAACTTTGAATGGAAAAAGATCATCAAATATAGAAACCTCCTGAATATGCTTCTCTAGATGCTGAATGTGTTGAAAAAGAGAGTGGAGAATTTTGTCTTTATGAAGCTCACATCTCTACTGTGTGGTAGATAAGAACTAGGCATTCAAAGAAATTTGAGTTCTCTTTTTATATACAAAATGTACATATATTTTTTTACTTCTGCAGTGGTCAACCTTAACAGGTCTCCAGTTTTTCCCTGGGTTCCAGGGATATTGCTCTTATCATTCAGTATTTATGATACAGAAGTAGTGAAGTCATTATGTAACAACATTGATACAGCAGGAACACACAAAATTAACACATGGGAAGCATGTTGCTGCCCCTTGACAAAAAGGCATGGTTTTGTCTTGTCCTATGTGAAGGTACCTCCCACCACCCTGGATGTTGTGACCAGGGACTAGTGTATGATTTTCCTCACCTGAGGCTGATTCATTTTATGTAGAATCTCAATTGCGTGGATCTCCATTTTATCCAAGGAGAAATGCCAGCAGAAGATAACACTAAAATTATGCCATCCAACTGAGGTACATGGAGGAAGCCTGCAGGAGACCTGACTTGATCTGGGTGTCTGGGTAGAGGATGAAACCTGCAAAGAAGGCCCATATTGGGTTGAAGTAGGGAGCTGCTGTTTGGTTGTGTGATGTAATGCATGGGATTTGATGGCATGCAAGCTGCAAAAAAAGTATATCTGGAGAATTGTCATTGTGGAGAATGTATTTTACTGTCTTTTGGGGTCTGGTTGGATAGCTGGGTACACCATCTTGCAGTAGAGTGATGGGTCTTCTACAGGCAAATGACTAAAAGCGACAGAAAATGTTGGGATAGACTAATAGACATTAAGCTTTGAAATGGCAGAGATTTCTGCAGAAATGCAGATCAACCTTTTTCTTCTTTGCAATAGTCTCTAGTTAAAGATCTTGGTGTCCTGTAGCTATGTGTTGTATAATGGAAATAATGTAGACTTTGTGGTCTAGTTATTTACACATATATTCACAGGTGCATCTATGGGTAAAATTTCTTGTCTTTGCTCCCATATCAGTGACTGCACTCCATCTCCGTAGCCACTCAGTGTGAGTACTACACAGATGTTTAATGCACCCGCTCTGTTTGGTGGTGCAGGCAATTACTTCTTTCATAAAGAAGTCAGGGAGGAGGAGAGCAGGGGTGGTCTGGGTTGGAGGGTGACCAGCAGGGCTCAGGTTCTGAGTGGGAACCTGGATGGAAATGACATGCTCATCTCCCCGGGTCTGGTGTCAATTGTAGCTGAGGTTCTCTAAGCCGCGAAAGGAGCTGAATATCCCCACCTGTTAAAGTTGAATTAAATAAAGTATCTAAATCATACCATCTAGACCTATGTCTGTCTGTAAGTAACAAACTTAAAATTTAAGATGGGGAATTCATTATACTAAAGCTATCACCTGTTTCCTGTACTCCATTTTTTCTGGTGACTGATCTTTTCTCCTGTTCTCATCATGCTTGCCACATCTCTGCTGCATGCCAAAAAGGGATCAGTGACGTTATTTTTAAATGTGAGCTCCCTATCAGAGCCTAAATTTATTATCCCTGTACAAAAATTAGAGAGAAAACCTTTAGGGAATTGGAACTCTCAGACCGAAACTGTTAACCCCCTTGCAGAGCTATCTGATTCACTTTCCTGATTTTCAGAAGTGTCAAAGTACTAGAACCACATTAAATTATTACAGATGCAGAGCATCAGAAATTGCTGATTTGTTTAATGTTGTTTCTGGAAGTAGCTGCCTTTTGGATTATTGCTATAGAAGTGAAGCACTTGTGCCATGGTGCAAACTTCTGCTGAAGCCTTAGCGTGCTTCAGAGAAGAGACTTAAGGTGGGATTGCCAATCCCATCAACCTGCTGCCAGGACAAATTATCTGCTGTATAAATCATAAGAAAATGTGATTTTCACACTTTCAGTGAAGACTTATTTTCATTTCAGGCTTTAGACTGTGTACTGTAGATCTTAGGGATGAACTTCGTATAATAGGTAAAAGGCCAGAGCAAATGCAGGATGCCTCTGAAATCCCCATCCCACGCCGCGGGAAGGAAGGAAGCAGCTGTGGGGCACCCTGGTGGTTCTTCACCTGCCTGCCCTCATCATGTGCAGTCATTTAGGCAAGGGATCCTGTGCTGGATCTTCCACTGAGCTTCCTCTAGAGATAAACACAAGCCAGTTTTGTCATGGTGCACTCTGGGGTGCGATGTAGGCCTGGTATGAGTGGGGACCGGCTGCCTTACCTGCTAGCATGTAGGAGATGTCTGTTGCACGCTATCCCGTGTCCCTAAAAAATGGACAGTTTGTGGTTTTGTGTCTACCCACCCATTTCTAAAGCATGCTGTGGTCCTTTGGTCCTTTATTTTTCCTCCTTTCATCCTTTTGCTTTTTTTTTTTTTTTTTTTTTTGGTACAATCTTCCTTTCAGTTATATTGAAAATATTTTATCAGTGTCAGCTGATTCCTTTTTTAATTGAGTTAAAGTTCACAGAGTGTGACAGGAATGGGTAGTATGTATTTCATGTTGTAATTTACATCCTGAATTCTTTGCCATGAAGCACCATTGTCATCTATTATGCTAGATGGGAAGTTAAGGATGCTTTCAGCCTTCTAATCCATATTCCCCCACCCCTCTGTTTACCCCTAAGGAGGTCATGAGAAGGCTGCGGAAAGATTTGAGCCTGGCTTTTTCATTTTTGTCAGTGCAAAAGGAGGCAGTTTGGCTTGGGGGAGGCATTTCCAGCATGGCTCTTGGTCCTGCTGAAGAATGGGTGCAGATCAAACACACTGCAAAGTCCATCAGCATGCAGGACCTCAATTACAAACTTTGGGCCCAGAAAGCTTCACCTGAGGGGCTTACCTGGACACCACCCTGCCTGTCTGTTCACCTCTCTTACATTTTTTACATTAATTTATTGAAATCACTCACCTGATTCTGGGTGCATTTGAGGCCTTGAGAAAGAATAAAAAGGTAAAATGTTTCTGTAATGCATCTTAACATGTAAATCTTGCCTCCAGTGGTCTGCATCACACTGTCTTCTGCAGGTGTCTGCCCTGGTTAAAGCCCCACTTAGAGCTGCAAAGGCAGTGCTGACTGTATTTACAGGACTCCCCCCACCAGCCTGCTATTAACTCGGTTAAAACGTGTGTGATCATGGAGTAAGCATGGTGCGTGGATGAATAGAAGAGAGGGAGGACCTCAGGGCCAGGCGGTTTACAAACAGACATCACATCCATGCTGTCCTTTGCCCCCTCTTACATTTCTTATTACAGTACATTAAAACCCTTTGCTCTGTCAAATTGACAAAGGCAGCTATAAAAGTGGTCCTTTCTAATACACAGTAATATAAACTATGTTTGTACACTTACCACATAATCCCTAATTACTTCCATACTTTCATGTGTAGAGAGCTTTGACGCTTGCGTTGCTGGATACTTAGTGAATGAAATAAAATCAGGAATTATTTCTATATAAATATGGAGTTGTATGTGGTATGTGGATTAGCTTCTAGGCTGGTGACACAGCTTGCATTTCAGAATAAATATTCTAAGTGTCATTGATCCACTAAGTGTCGAATAAAAAACTATGACACCAACAAAACTCTCCTATGACCCTGACATTCCTCCAGTACTTAAAGCAATTACCCTACTATTTAATAACAATGTTTATAAAATTGCTTTTTGATTGGCTATCATCTGTGCCATACCTATGTCAATAATTCCCAGTGAATGCTTGCGTGAGACCTATAACCTTGCTTTACAAATAATTTCTGTCTTGTAATAGCAAGAAGACTCTTTTGGCAGTTTGTAATGGAGTCTTCTCATGAAGACTCATTGCTTGCTTCTTGGTTTTGCTGCGCATTAGAAGGCATAGTCTCCCCTCCACCCCAAAGTGAGGACTGCACAGCTGACACCATCTCAGGCCCATGCAAGACTCTGAAATGCAAAAAAAGATTGAGCTTGTTGTCTTTCTTTGGGAGGTGTATACATAAACCGTACGTATACTGGTAATGTGATGTGAAAGCTACCTGAAAGTTATCGCTGTTTTACTGTTATCCTACATAGTAGGTTGTTGCAACTTTGGATTAAGTGTTTTCCCTTGCTCTCTGTATTTCTGCTTTTTAAAGGAGAGATGGATCTAAATGATGCATGGTAAACGCAACCTTAAAGCTGTGGTGACGTGGGAACGGTAATAATATGTCCTTAGTCTCTGGTCCTGTGAAGCTTGCCCAGCAGCACTATTCCCAAAAGAGCTTAAAGTGTGTGAGGTATATTCTGGAGAGTATTTATTTACCTAGCTTTGTTGGAGTGATTGTAGTATCAGAAACAGTATCTGCCATATACAATAGTTTTTGCACTGCACTTATTTCTTAGTCCCTGAATCGATTCATGGACAGAAATGGTTATGGAAAAAAAAATCTGAAGTGTCCATTTGCAGTCCTGCACTTCAACTTGGTTGCAGATGCCTCCTAGAGTCACGTTTCCCAAACACCATAAAACCAGAACAGCAATATGCAGCACATGTGATCCTGTTCCCATGGTTTGTTTGCCTAAAACCATAGAAAATTGCATGCTATTCTTCACACAATTCTCAGAAAGTATCCGAGCCTCTTCTTGTTGCATAATAAAACTTAGGAGCAGCTGATCTGCTTCTAAAATGCATTTTTCAGTTAGGTGCCAAAGAGAGGTGAAGTTCTTTTGCAGGTATGTGTACGCTGGAGTCAGTTCATGACTTGATCACATGTAAGACAGAAAATGGTCAAAGATCTTGGTAAAAGTTATGGTCATACCTGGTCTGCAGCTGTACAAACCTAGGGGCTTTCTCCTAGTGGGGAAACTAGAGCCAGATGAAAGGCTTACTGTGCGCACGTCAAGGGGAGATGTCTTTGATCCTATGGAGGCCTGGCACCACCAGAGGTATCCCATCTGCACAGAAAAGCCTGCTGTATTTTAAAGGCTGGCCCCACTGGGTGCCAAGTATCAGAAACATCTCTTTCCTTGGGGAACACACTCATAGTAATCAGCTTTTCAAAACTTAATGAGAGTGTGACACGATCTGCACAGAGTATCAGGGATGTCAGAGGGAGGTATCCTACTGTGCTCCATTCACTAAAACATACACAGCCAACTATAAAACTACCATAGACTTAAAGTGCTTGTCAAAAAAGCATCCAGCTCTCAGGCTGAAGGTGCAGATCCCATCAATCTGCCTGTGGAGGCAGCACTCGGCACTTGCAAGAGCACTGGGATCTGGTGCATCTTCCCTATGAAGCTGCCTGGAGGCTGACAGACAGCTATCAGGGAGGAGCATCTACACGTGATGATAAAACTAGTTCCGTTTTGATTGATATATGGAGATGGGAAGATCAAAATTCGGTGTGTGCGTGGTAACATCTCAAGAGTGGTATTTTTAGTAATGATAACCCCAGCATTTAGGAGGGAAGGCAGGCTGTGCTGCACATGTAGGCGCGGCGAAGAGGACTTTGTTTTTCATGTGCATGTCTCCTAAGTTCGTGATGGAAGATGCAGGGTACCAAGGAGAGCGGAGCAGGGAGTACAAAGAGAGCAGGAGCAAGCAGGCCCACCTCAGAGGAGGAAGGGATGAGTTTTAGCTCTTTGCTTGCTTCAGTGTGCAACCTTGGCCTTCTGCTAATAGGTTTTATTTCTGGAATATGCATGTGCTTGCAGATTTGGTCTAAAACACGGCAGGTTTCGTGATTCACACAAACTCTGTTTACATTTCCCTGTAGATACATTTTGTTTGTTCATAGGGGCAAGTACTTCTTCTGAACCTCTTCTGGAAATTTGAGTAGTTGAAGCTTTTTCCTCTTCTCAGTTAACTGTTCTCCTAGATTGTCTCCTATTAACATGCCGCTATGTGTTGATGTAAAACACTTAAATATTTCCATATGTAATAAAAGGTCAGGGATATTATTCTTTCATTACCAAGAGTCATATATCAAGTACCTCACAGGAAACTCTACTCTTTAGTAAAATGGGAAGGTAAATATACCGATTACAAGTTATCTGTCAAACAACCCTGAAGCTTTTGTTCAGAGCAGGGATTTTACCATTTGAAAATGTACAGTATCTGAGGGTGACTCCTTTTGTGTATTTTTGGTGGGGCTGATATTGAGGCTGCAATTTTTGTGAACTGGGTGGTTTCTTGCACCCACCTCAGCAATCACCACAGGGTGGAGAAGGTCTCCCCATACCTTCCCCGCTGGGGGGGCTCTCCCTCTCCCAGTGCTCAAGAACTGAAGCAAAAACTCTTGTTCCTCACCCCTCCCCTTCCCCTGGATAGCACCAGCTTCCCGTGGTGAGGGAGCAAAACCTGCCCAGTGCCAAACATTTGTCCCCCTGGTGCCTCAGACAGTGCCCTCCTTCTACAACTTATTTATAACACTTCTGAAAAGTTACAATTATCTCTGTACATATCAATCAATCATCAAACAGGCTGAAGTTATAGAAATCCAGCCACCTCTGCAAGAGGAGGATGCTACAGCTGTGACATAATTACATTATCAACTTAATTAAGGAAGTGAGTGAAATGAAAGAGAAAACAAAACAGCCAAAGAGAAGGCTAGAGGTGGAAAGGAAAGGTGGGATGGGTAGCATGCAGAGGATGTGTTAAATTTAGCTCTAAGTGGTTTAAAAAAGGATCTAACTTATCATAAAAATCCCCAGGTTTTCATCCTGTGCTTCTCGCTTACAGAGTGGCTGCTGGGAGCCGGGGGCTGGGGGATAACGGCCCCCTGGGAATGCTGCCACAGCTCCCCAAGCCCAGGAGGTTCAGCCAGGCAAGCCATGTGCCACAGCAGAGCACATATGCCTTAAACGTGTTCGTATGTCAGGCTTCAGGAATTCTGGTTTTGCAGAATACAGGTTCAGCCCTCTTATCCTTGCAGGGTGAAATTCCTTATTAACTTCCACAGGAGTTCTGAGCACACAAGGCCTAAAGATTCAGACTCCCAATGTGATTATTCACACCCAAATATATTAATTCTACAAAATCAATGATGCTTTTCCTAGACAGGATAACAAAAGCTGATCACTGCTCAAAGTATGTCCTTTATCTTCTGCATTCAAATCCAATGCACTTTTCAGTATCAACAAGGGAGAGGGGGGGAGAAAAAAAAGTCTTGAAATCCTTTATTTGATTTCATTGTACAACTATGCTTAGTTTAAATGTTACCCGTATGTAGAACAGTGGTTGCACCAGAGCAATCATGGCAAGATGTCTAAAGGCGTGTCAGCAAATTGGACAGGGTATAATTTTAGTCAATGTGTTCTTGTCTTATTTTAGTTCAACATCATTTCCCAGTTGCAATTCTTTTGAGTGGCACATGGAATGCAAAACAACATAAAAGGTGTGCCCTGAGGCAGATATGTGTCCATGTAGGACTTTAATTATTCTTTTTGAATTGTATGTAATATGCAAACCCAATTTCTTGCGTAAAAGTCTGATGGAAAAATTGTGTATCACCTGTATAAGTATTTTTATGATAGTCCTCATGTTTTTAGGCACAATAGATTCAGGGACGGTCTTTATTAGTCCATGTTCTCTGGATTTTTCAGGCAACATTTGGGGAGAAAACAATCGCTCCAGTGGTGTTCTGCAATGACATTTAAATCATTGCTTTTAAAAAAGGCATTATTTTATTCATTCACTGCTGCATGCTTAAATAGCACTTGTGACACATATAGCGTTCTATACATGTACGAATTTGTTTGAATGTGTTTCTTATACCCTGTTGCCTAACACCTGTAAGCTGATCCTGATCTCATTTATGTCACTTTTATACCAGTGTAACTCGAATGGCTTCATGGAGGTGAATTCTGGTCAACACCCGTGTGAGGGAAATCAGTCAGACCTTCTCCTTCTAAGAAATAATATTAAACTGGCTTTTTAAGTAGCACTTGGTGTATCATTTTAGATTAACTGATAAAAAAATAATGAAAAAGATGTGTGTGAATGAAAATGGAGATAGTAATGATGAAAAATGTTTTTCATATTAAAAAACAAAAAAAAGCTGGTGTGAAAGCAAATTAAGGATGTCATTGCATTCTTGCTGCAGATTGTGGGCCTTATTCAAAGGCTCCTCAGTGCAGTGAACAGCCTTTGACTGGGAGTAGGGAAACTGTCCTGGTGCTTTGGGAGCTGGGTCTCAGGCAGTCAGTGAAGGTCCATGCACAGATATGCCTTCATAGAGGAGGAAGCATCACACAAAATGGAAGCACAGGTCTCCTAACATGAGGTGAAAATGGGCAACTGGTTTAAAAAGAAAAAAAAAAAAAAAAAAAAAAAAGAACACAGTCCTACATCTCCTTCAAAATTTGCTTTCTCAAATCTTCTTCAATAACTGTTTTGTCGTTTCTTTCGTTTTTTTTTTTAAATAACATTGCAAATCTTTTTTTTTTTTTTTTTTTTTTTTTTGTGTGTGTGTGACCAGACAGTCAAATTTTTAAAAGGAATGTAAATAGTTTATAGTTAAAATTATGGGAATTAAAGCAGAAAGGAGGAGTTTCTACACTACTTTTATTGCAAATTGGATATAAAATGAACAGACAAGTTGTACAAGGACAGAAAGGCATCTGTGGTGCCTGCTGGCTTGTTGGGACCCTGGCACCATCCTGCTAAGTTTGTTATCTTCCTGTGTGCCTGTGTGCTGCTTTCTCCCAGTTGGAGTGATATTCTTGCCTGTTTGGTCACTGCCAGGCTCTGTTTCTGGAGGGGTGTTTTGTTTAGCATAAACTATTTGAAGACTATTTGGAGGAAAGCACTAACCCATCCCCAAATCAGTGAGATGAAAAGCTCCTTGTTTATAACTGTTACTGGTTTAATCATTCAGCCTAGATGAATTTGCACTTCCAGTCCTGAGTGTGCTCTGATTTCCCTGCAAACACGTGCTGTGGGATTTGCATTGTCTGTAGTGGGAGTCGCACAGAGGGAAAGGAAATATTTTCCCTGTCTTTTATTTTTATTATTATACTTTATTATTCCCTCAATTTACCACACGGAAAAATACGCAAGTAGAATAGCTGCTGGATTTTAATGATGAAAAAACATATCAAATTATCCTACTGCAGAAGAAGGATGAAAGAGAAACCCAGAAAACAGCAGCTCAGATCAGGTTTCATTCAAACAATGTAAACCAACATTGTTTAGGTAAGTTCAATTTTCTTCTCAATTGTTTGGTCACTGGAACACACAAAGTTCCCCCGTTCGCACCCGGGAGGCTGTACTGGCCCACAGACTCGCAATGACCTTGTGCTAACTGTCTGTCAGAAATGGTCACTCACAATTCATCACTAGGAAAAAATAAGCATTTGGTGCCTCTCTTTAGAAGCATAATAGACAGCTTTGCTTTCACACCTCCTAATAGCCTTTTTAAAAATAGTCTCTCTAGCAGGATGCTTTTTTAGCACGTGGAGCTTTGCACTTCTTTTCCAGAATTTATGAGGATTATTTTTACATTGTATATGTTTTTATCTAAAATATCCTGATGCCACACTGAGATGCTGCCAGTGTAGCAACTCCAGCTGCCACAAGGCACAAGGGCAGGCTGTCAGTGGCAACTGGTTAGCACAGACAGTGAAAAGATACCTGTAAAGTCAGGTTGTTAACCCTTCAAGGCCAGGTTTGAAGCACCACCTTCTTGCATGAATAGAAGCTGCACAGCCATCTCCCATAGGGAGACCCTGCCCTCGGCACCTCAGTGCTGTCGGGTGGGCACTTCTTTCCTGGTGGCAGAGGTGCTGGGACATGAAAGCCCATGGGTGTCACTGGGTGTATCTGGTTTCGGCAGCCACAGTGCAGAGAAGAGGCAAAGCAAGTTCTCCATCTGCAGCCCCAAGGCCTCCAAATTCCTGCTGCCCTTCAGGATAGGAGTGCCTTTTTTTACAGGAGCCCAGTGTTACTCAATGGAAAGACACGAACAATTTTAAGCTTCCAGGTCTGTATAAGCTCTATTGAGAGTGGAAATTAGTTGGGGCTCCCTGTGGTGTATGTGACTATGGAAGCTACAATGCTCATTTGTCCTGCTGAGTAGTTCTTGTATGTGCTTTACTGGCTGCAGAAGTTTTTTTTTTTATTATTATTATTATTATTATTATTATTATTATTTTCTTTAGGATTGCAAAGATCTCCAGTGGAGAGCTATGGGTTAGTACTGAGAGTTAAAGTAGCACTCACTTGTGTCACAAAAATACCTTTCCAGAGCTAGGTTAGGGAGGTTTGGATGAACACTCTGTTAATGCTGCTGTGGGATAAATTAACTATCTACTGCAGCCAAGAACTGTAAGTCTTCATTTCAGGGTCTTGCAACAGAAAAGGGAGGGAGGGCAGAGAAGAAAGAGGAGGGGAAAAAAAAAATAAAAAATGCACATACAGACAAACCCTTTATTTTAAAATTGATTTTAAAATGGGATGAGTGGCTTTGCCTCTTTGGTTGAAGACCGTGAATCTGGCTCATCCTTCTCCATTTCCTGGCACCCTGCATGCCAGCCACATGGGGCCTAGACCCTGTGATGCCCCCGCTGTGCTGCAGCGTGGGTCCCTGCCAGGAGCCAGCACTTGGTGGCCGGTCCCCGTCTGATAGCAGGGGATGGACTCATGGGTTGAAACCCACCTCAAATCCATGCAGTCACACAGTGCAGCAGCACTAGAGCTGTGCTGCCAGAACAAAGCCCCAGGTTACGGCTCCCCGTTTTATGCCAATGCTGTGTTGCTGGAAGTGTCCGTGCCAGCCAAAAGCACTCGCAACCTTACCCTCTGTGCTGCCCTGGATACAGAAATAGTCAGATCTTTTTGTTCATGATTAACTGACTCACGCTCAGAAATCATCAATTTAAAACCCTTTTCAGGCAAAGTTACTCTTTGCATGGACATGGCAGCATATTTAAATTACACAAGTCCCCAAAAGGTGCTGAAAACATCCTTAATCATTTTCTAAGGATATAGTAAATTTGGTGCTAATTACAGTTATTTGTATCCTCTTCCCCCTCCAAAAAGGGTCTCTAAGAAGTGGAAGGAAATTTGGATACGTAATACACACTGACAGCTCCTACCGTGTGATCGGGAGGGACAATTTGAGAGTGTCACAGGGCTATGCTCAGCTTCACAGAGATGGGACTTCTTTACATGCTAAAGTATGAGGAAGGCTAAATAACTCACAGGTGTCAAAGGCACCAAAGAATTATGTGTGTCTGACCTATGAGAGAATAAATCTCATTTCCTGCTCAAAGCCGTGAGACATCCCTTGAAGTGCAATAAAAATTTAACATTCCCCCCTCCTAATGATATCTTACAATTTTCTCAAATTTATAAAAACAAGATTTTCCTTTTTTTTTTTTTTTACTTATTTTTTTTACTGGTAGATTGTGCTCTTTAGTATCATTTTACATAATTTAATACAATTTGTTCCATCCATTGGTTTTCATGGAGATACAAGCTGTTCGTTTGTGAGATAGCTGGCATAGGAGCGAATGTTGGCAAAGAGTCACCTCCAGGAGTTTATTCAGATTTCAGAGTTGCATGGGGGGCATCGGCCATTTTGAAGGAGATAAATGCTAAGGTTGCTTTCCCTCTCTTTCTTTTTCTTTTCTTTTTCCCAGTGACATTTATTTGATTATTATTTTTTTTTAATGGTAGTGTTGATAGCCTCTCCCCTCCCCTCTTTCTGCATCCTCAGTTAAATGAGTCATTGTTATTTTGTCAGCTGAACCACAGTAAGAGAAAATAGTCTAAGCTTAAAAGAGCATCTCTCTTTGAAACATGCATTATTGAATGAGAAGAGCACAGGTGTTTCTTAATTATTTGCGCAGAAGGAAAAAGTGATGCTGAGAGGATGCACCGCGGTGATTAGCACATGGGTGAGGAGTGGCCTCCGTCAGTGGGATCCTTCCCTATGCCCAGCCTCCCCTCTCCTGCCTGAGAAGGCAGAGGGCACTGTGCCTTAAATACAGCACATTAAAATACATTTTGACTGCATTGAGCAAGTTGAATCAAACATCTGTCATCCCAGTATAGATGTGCTTCTTGCAGAGGTTGGCACCGTAAATCTAATGTTATTTCTGAATATGGACCTCAACCTGCCACCTAGCATGGTGGGTGAGGTAGATGTTGTATTTAGGTGCTAGGTATTACTGCAGACCTGGTTATAGCTTTGCCATATGGTTCTGTAGCATGTTGGAATGGAATAACCTGCCCAGCCATTTGCGGTGTGTATGGGGAGCAGCCTCTGAAATACTGGGATGGGGTTGTGAAGGATAAAAAGCTGAACTGCAACAACACTGGGCAGCAAAGCTGACAGGTTTCAGGGATCAGAATAGGAAGTTAGCCAAGATGCCTGGCTGAAACTTGAGACACTCTTGAGAAACCTGACCAGAGGAGCTTTGATGATTCCAGGTCAACAGGCAGTCATGGGTTAAGACAGCACCATGAGACTCTGCCCTGCTGCACCATTAGGTACTCTGGAGGCTGGTGACTGTCCTTGGAGGTGCCCCCAACACAACCAGACCCAGGTTTTGACAGGTCAGATGGTTTTGAGAGAGGATCAGGCATCCCTTTACACAGATATTAACCCATTCGTTAAGGTGGATTGCCTAGCTTAATTTTGTTTAAGTTACTTGTCACGGCCAAACAGAATCAAATTCTTCAGTTTTCACCACGTATGAAGTTGAAATGCTGTTTCCCAAAACCTTCCAGAAAAGTGAATGAAATGAGCTTTAATTTTCCCATGTAATGGTTCTCTGTTACAAGCCCTGGCACTCCTGGTGGTTTGCAGAAGAGCTTGTTCACAGTCCCACAGAAAAATGTATATTGACTCCCACATGTAACAAACAACACATCCGTTCAAAGCTTCCTAATGGGAGAACTCTCCAAAGAGGAAAATCACAATAATATCCTGTGTTCAAATAGCAGCTTCCTTTTCTACACAGTGGAAACCTTTTTATTATTATTATTTTGGATTGTTTTGTTCCTTCTTCCTGAACCCCATTTCAGTAAGATTTGCTACTGATATTTAATCACCAGCCTGATTCAGGGATACACTTCTCAAGTCAAGCATGGAGTATGCCATATCTTGGTGGTTCTGTAGATCTGATAACTTGTGCAGTCAGAGAAGCTTTCTTTTTTTTTTTCTGTTCTCTGGTTTTGGTGCTTTTTGTAACCCTATCAAAGCAACCATGAGCCTTGTTCTCTCCTCTCCCTGGCCATCTGCTTGAAGCATCTGGTAATCAGGTGCAAGCCCCCACATCCAGAGCATTCATGCTTAAATTTGCAGCTACCTTGCCACCCACATTGGCTTTTGTTATACTGCCAAGATGTACTTCTTTGTGTACTCAATATGAGAGTGAGACTTAAATTCCACCATCAATGTACGGAAATGATGATGGGCCAGGCTGACATTATCACCTTTGAACATCGATATGTATCAGCCTTCTCCCATTTTTCTCTGCTAGAGTCTCCAGCTAATCTCTGTTCCAATTGCTCATCATGCCCAAGCCATGTGTGTACTGTGAAGGTACAGATTTGAGTCGCAAATAATTTCTTAAAGAAATATCTAATTTTAAAACATGATGCTTAATGTGTGCTTGTCATTTCTGGGATTCTTCTTATACCCCTTTTTCCATCTGAGTAATCTCTGTGTATGCCTCTCCGTGTAAGAGACAAATAGACTCATTGTTCTTCTCCATATTTTCATTCTATATCTGTATTTTTGGGATGTTGCTGTCTTCCCAACAGACTGACTAAGTATTACAAATTGCCAAATTTAGATTTTGGGAAGTGGCTGCAACTGAAATTGCCCATTGAATTTAAGAGCAGACAAATAATTTTGTCAAAAACACTGAAACCAATGACCTTGAGCACTTTCCCCTGATCCCTTATAAAGGGATCCCAAAAGGAGAAAAGCTGTACTGCTTCTGATTTGTCTCTTCACAGCCTTAGATTTAAAAGGTGAAAAATGTCTTGACTTCTGTTTTTTCACCACAGCAGTATTCAAATATATCTATCCATTACAGTAGAAAGATCTAAGTGAGGTCCCTCATTGTCAAAGAACATGGAAATGTAAGATATTTAACAGCTCCTGCATTTGGATGTAAAGAGTCCCCATCTGTTTGAACAGCATTGGTTTAATAACTCAACAGAAGTCACATAAAAAGTCCTAGGGCAAGGTGGACCCTGGTTTTGGATCCACCTCACCTAGTTCAAAGCTTAGAAGGCTGTCCGGCCTACAGCTGCAGCATAAGACTCTGCCCCTGGACAATACTGAGAACCTGCTTAACAGACGCAATGCACTTCCCACCCCCACCAGGAGGGATATCCCGCCTGGCTTTTTTTTTTTTTTTTTTTTTTTTTTTTTTTAGCCTCTGAAAGCCACCCACGATAGGTTTGTGCCCCTGCGATATCCTTGGTGGGGCCTGCTCAGGTCTACTGCCAAGCACCAGCACACCAGCATTACCGGCATTGGGGGCGGTCTCTAAAACTCAGTGCTGCAGTTATCAGTGAATACATCAATCCGATGGTCCTGAGGTGCTCATGGCATAGTCTAATGAGAAATGTCATCAGGGAAGGCATGTAGAACAGTAACAAAGAAGCACAACTCCAATCTATCCTGTAAATCATGTGCACAGTAAAAGTATTTTCCCACAATGGTTGCTTAAGTCAAGATTCATGTGGAGAAGGGTGATGAAAATCCAAATAAAAGTGGAAACTGTCTTTCATTGCTGACTGCAACTAACGCCTCCTTATTTTTGGTATATCCCTGAATATACTTCTTCTTAAATTGTTTATTCATTGCTGGCATCTTCCGTTTTTTTTTTTTTTTTTTCTATGTGATATAAAATGCTATAAATGGCTATAATGCAGGTTTGGAGGTTTAAGTAAGGCTGATCAAGTAAAAGTCCTGCTTCATATAATTGCTCAGTAAAATATTAAAGTATTTTATTTGTAGGGATTGTTTCTCAGCATTTGAAAAAACAAATATGCTGCATGTTTCTTTATGATTTTTTTTTTCTCTGAAACATGCAACATTTCACCAACTAACTCCTTTGAATTATTTTGAAGATAATAAAATTTTATTTAAATAATTAGCATTTTAGAACTGTTGGGTCTAGGATTTTTAGTTTTTTTGTTTGTTTGTTTGTTTGTTTTAATTCTGTTTTCTCCCTGACCCCCAAAATGTGCACTCAAACAGGTATTTGTATACATGAGGAGAACTTTTTACGTCTACATATGATTCCTCGTGTTCAGCATTGCAATGTCATCCATTTTTGCTGTATGTAAATGAATGTGCAGTTGCAGATTGCCCAAATAATGCGGCAGGTGATTGTGTGTTATTTTTTCATATAACGTAAAAAGAAAAACAAACAAACAAACAAACAAACAACAAAAAACAATAAACACAATAAATATGCTTACACAGAATTGGTTAAAAATAATGTATAAAATTTACCTGGCTGACTTAGGACTGGAAAGCCTTTATTCGCTACTGCAAAAATCAGAAATCTGTAGGGACCTTTCCACAAATGGATAAAATAGAGGAGTATTTAGAAGAGGACTTACTGGCTTGAGTCATGAAGCTGGCTTTCCCTGAGTGTTGTGCCGTAAGTTTAGTGGGAAAAGTTTGACAGCAATTTAATTTTCATTGACAAATACTGTCATAATATTGAGGGAAACTGTATCAACAGCAGTGGTCGATGCTCAACCAGTCATATGGACTGGACGAGCTTACCATATGCTTAACTACAAACTTCTCTTGGAAAGCTCCTTTAAAACACTTGACAGGCTTAAGATACTAGTCAGTAACGAGCTTGAACAGAACATGTGAAATTTTACATTTTGTATAGAAACTGGATTAGTGTTTATGTATTTCCTGTAAAGATGAAATATGTTTGCTCATATCTGTGTAGCTACAATGCCTGTGTGCATTTCTATAGCCTGAGGTTCACCTAGTCAAAGGAAATTTAAAAGTGAAAATGCAAATAATTACAAACATACATGAAAAGATTCTCACCTTAATTCTGTGCAAAAGAAATAAATTATGCTGCATATATAGTGTTTGAATTTGCAGCTTCTGGTACTAATAGAAATGCCAAAAAAAATAAAAAAAAATATAAAAAAAAATGAGGCAACCCCCCATATTAGCATGATAATTATTACAGCAGATGATAGGTCCAGGCTTTCATTAATGTATTAATATCTTCTCCTAGCAAAGAACCTTTTACACTGATCACTGCCTCTAGCGTTCTTTATTTTGAACCTATAGGTTTCTCTCTACAATTTCAAACAGCCTCTGAGTATTTGAGCAGGTGTCTGTCTGCCTGGTGTCAAAATAAAATCAGATATCCAAAGATGCAAATGCTTCATCTTGCAACCCAACATTTATTTTATTTTTATTTTTTTTTAATGAACTTGACTGTATAGTGAAAGTGTCTTGGTCCAAATATGTCGTTTCCACCATTCCCTGCTCCCTCATCCCCTACCAGTATACTCTGTGACACACAAATTCCAGCTCCTGCACTTTTTACCTTTTTTATGTGTTTGTTCACACACTCATGGACTTACATATGTATATTATATATATGCTTGTGTGTATTCAATGTATTTTTGACTGAGGCCAAATACTGCACCAGGTTAGAGACTCAGATAATTCAGACAGAAGTCTGACCTGATTCTGTCTTAATTTGCTATGTTTTGTTAGCGTTGAGCCATTTGTAATTTAGTTACATGTAGAGTAGCTCGGTGATGAGCACATTTAAACAATATGGAAGACATAATGTATGCTTACATGAAAAGCATATACAGCCTTTCATTGCACTTTGTACTCAGGAATCATTCTCTCTTTTTTTTTTTTTTTTTCCCTGCACTTCCCTCCCTGTAAAGTAACTCTCCTCATTAGAAAGAATTAAAAAATAGCTTTAAAAACATTAAGAGAAAACAGCAGTTTCTGTGCATGGCTCAGCCATGGCACACTTTCTTAGTATAAATATTTTGGAAACTGGTTTCATTTCCAAGGTTTAGTGTTTTAAATGTTTTTCATATGGAGCAAATGCAGAATCAGGTCTGACTTGGATTCTCCTTACCTTCCTATAAGTCAGACATGACCCCTGAAATGGATTTTTTATGGATTAAGTCAGAATCAAATTTGTTTTGTTTTGTTTTGTTTTGTTGTCATGTTGGTCAGATCCCCTGCCATGAATTATAGTAACTGCCCCTTATTTTCCAAGTCTAAGGAATGGATGATCCCCTCACTCTTCTCCAAGTGTTGTTCTTGCCCCCCTATTCATCACTATTACATTTTATTTCTTTTCTGCAACTGGAATTTAGATTGCTTGGCCTAGAATAGGATGGGTCTAGATGGTACCATCTGCTGAATGCTCAACAGCTATTAGAATTCTTAGATTTTTAGTTGTTTTTTTTTGTTTTTTTTTTTTTTTTTTTTTTTTAATGTACTCAGTTGACAAGGAAAAGAAAGAAAAATGGTGTCCAGCATTATTCATTTTTATCAGTTTGGCAACCAAAGACATACTGGCATGGGTACATCCCTTGTAGTAAGTCCCTGAGTGTAGAAGTGTTAAGACAACTTTGAAGCTTGACATGAGATCCTGCTTTATTAGCTGAGAGGCATGAACGCACCTGCCATAGGCTGGAAATGTTTAAAACAAACAAACAAATAAATATAATCACAATGGGGTGGCCTGAGTTGGCCAGAGCAGCAACCATTGTGATGGTACTTTGGTTGTGGTCTCCTCTTGGTGTGGCAGATAACTTCTCTGTTTTCTCTTGGAAGTATTCATTGTCTTTCAGTATTGCATCCCTTATCTTTACCATATCACTCCTTTAACATTAAAGATGTAAAATCTCTTTAAAGAAATGAAAAGCTATGGTCCCACTGCTGCACCATATAAGGTGCAGACATCCATGCACCTCATCCAGCCTCCCCACAGCCCTTCAAGTAGCCTGGTCACAGCAGCTGCCCCACACGAGCAAAGCCTTACCCTATGCACTGCAGCCTTCTCTTACAGAGACCTCACATTTTATTAAATGCTCCTCTAATGCACCAATATGGCATAGAAGAAAAAATCCCACCATTTTCTTTGCACACTGCTAATGCAAGAGCAGTACTTCAAAAGAAACCCATAGGACCCTGCTTCGTAATGCTGCCAATCCAGTATGTAACCACCAGGTTTTTATTCATTCTGCTTGAAGAGAAGCATTTATCTGCTGGTTTTGAAACCTTATATTGCATTTAAAAGTACAATAATTGGATGAAAAACAATGCTGCTAAATGCTTAAAAAAGTAAATAAATAAATAAAAATAATGAAGAAGATCTTAGGTGGGGGGCTAATTGACTGTGGGAATTTTTTCTTAGATGGAATGAGTCCAAACACTATAGTCATGATCTGGACTGTTTTGGGTGCTTTTCAAGCATTTATTTGCATTGATATTATCAAACACCCAGTTCAGAATGGCTCCTTTAAACTCAACAAAATGAACACGTGGATTCACTAAGGCGAATCCCAAATCGTGTCTGGAGCTCTGTGGCTCCATTTTAACAAGACCTTTTCTGTGTTCACTTTTAAAATGATGACACCATGCTGGGGGTTGTCATTCAACAGATTGTTGGTTCTTTAACAATTTGTTCAATGGAGGAGGAGGAGGAAGAAGAGGGAGTAGAGGCAACTATATTTGTCACTACTGTTGTTCAGTAGAATAATTGATTTTTCCAGTTTGGCAACCAGTTCCCATTTTCTGCTTCTTTATTTCCCCCAGCTCATCTCTTCATGTCTTCAATAAAAGACACTTTTCCTTCCAATTACTAGCAGCAATTTGCAGTCTCAGTTCTGTTGGCCAAGGAGACTGTGTCCAGAAGAATGAGTGACTAGCTGGTCTGGTTCTGGGGCAGGGTGCCCATGGGCTGAGCTCTGCTGCCCTGTGGGCCTGGCCAGCTGGGAGGGGAAGCTTCCTCAGAAATGCTCTGCCATATGAGATGTGCCATGTTTCTGGTGTGCTTTGTGACACTGGGCTTCTTTTGACTCCTTCCTTTTGGTGGGGGGAAAAAAGTATATTTATTTATTTATTTATTGGCTTTCTTCGGTTGTTTTCCTTAGCGAACCCATTGCTGTGCCTTACTGTACTGATCTGGGTCGGTAGGTTCTCTTATGAAAGTCAGTTTTCCCAGTATGTAGTGGGACTGCCAAAGACCTGCATATCCAGTGAGGGAAGTGGAGTTTTATCGGGCTGGTAGCTGTGGTTATCTCTAACCATATCTATTAGATCACCTGGTAGCAGAGGATTTTTAGACAGCAGGCATTCAACACTGGACAGTATTTGAAATATCACCTGTAAGCATGGCAGGAGAAATGGAGGTGTCAGATACTCAGGAAACATCTTGAAGCTGTACACATTTGTCACAGCAGAGGATCTGTCCAGGCCTTTTTCTTCTAGCTGTAAGTCGATGCACTACGATGATGCCTGGTTTGGGCCAGGGTTTGGATTATCAGTGCCAGTCTGCATCGTCAGGGTGGGGGACAGTATTTAGCATTTTTGTAAGCTTTGGGGATTCAAGAAAGTTTTTTTGCTAATTTCAGTTTCTCTTCAATCTTTTTTATTATTTTTTTTCTTCTTCTTTTTATACCAGTTTAACAATAAGAGCTCTTTATATCCAGGGTTTGCATGGAATTGTTCCTGAGACAGAAATCTGAGGGACTTGCTCTGCACGATGCTGAGGATCCCTCTTTTTACTGAACTGTTCAGCCTCTAACTGAGGCACCCAGCAGCACCTCGCAGGAATGAATGTAGCCAACTTCTACTGAACTTGCTTCTTAAAATTCTATTAGCTTTTGGTGTTCAGGCTGAGTCTCACAAGAACCAGGTTGTCAATGTTGCGTGCCCCACTAGGGCAGCGCGAAGCCGTCACAGACTTGTCTGCACCATTACTGCTTTTGGCCAGGTCTGTAAAGACACAGTGAGATCCATGCCCATACTGTTAGGGAGTACAAAAACTCAGGCATATCAGATGCAGCACCCTCATGCTGGTGGCTTGGGGAGAAGAGAAATTGGGTTGGCTGTAAAATATCCTGCATTACAAGAAAAAGCAAACTGGGCAGAGCCATTCAGTGCAAGGGCAGAGTCGTGGCTAGGCTTGCATCTTTTCCGTTGTAGTCATGCCGTTGTTCTTGTGGAAAGATGAGTTGAAAATGGCTAAACTGAGCAGTAGCTGAAGAGATAATGTAAATGCCATGCCTGTATTAAAGCCAGACGCTTCTTTTTTTTCCTTTCCTTTTTTTTTTTTTTTAATAATTAATTTAAGAATCATTCCAGCTGGAGGCAGCACTCCACGTAGTATGGTGGCCAGGATTTTTCCTTTTTAATCTCTTTGGAGGTGGAAGGTGGTTCCCCATACTCTTGCCTTTGATTCCTGCAGCAGCCAGGTGATGCCCCAGGCATTGGCTCGCTGGCCCCAGCAGCATGGGAGATTTGTGCTGTACTCCAGGGAACTTGTGCAAGTATCTGCTGCCAAAGTTTGAGAGTCCTTTTAATGTAAACACATACAACCTTGTCCAAAAAAGGCCTTAAAGCTCTTGTACAGAACTATATTCACATTACACTTAAAAAAACTACTTAATATATTACCAGTAATTGATCTAATATATATGTAAAACTAACTTTGCATAAATTAGTAAAATACTTGCAAGAGAACAGTACAATAATTGCCCTGATTTGAGCGAATGAAGTGGTTAAGGCTTCTATTTACTAGCTTTGTTAAGCATAAAAGTCTAACAGTTAAACTCCAGCAATTTCTGCAGCACCAGCCCTCTGACAGTGTTCAACAACATGACTGAATTTTGCAAGTTACTGTAATTTGTGAAAGACTTTTTACAAAGCTTCTGAAGTCAAATAAAATAATAAAAGAAATCCTTTTTATTTCCTCTCCTTTTTGATTATGGCAAATTGGGTTTAATAATCTTAGCCAGTTCGAGTATTAGAAAGGTGAACATGCATCATTAACAATAGGATTTATGAACATTTTTTGTTCATAATTTCATATTTTCATATATTTTCAAAAATATATTTATATATTTAAATTTGTTGTTTTTTTCATTCCCTCTCCCCCCCCCCAACTTTACATGTACTAATTAATTTTATCTTACTGACAGATGATTCTCAATGACTGATTTTCAAGAAAAAACCTACACAGGTATTTTAACCCTTTGTTTTCATTCTAGACACCTTGCCTTCACGGGTCTGGTTGTAATTAAGGGACACCGTGCTCAACTCTGTTGTAAATTGAAGTGTAGAATTGTTTATGTGACTGAATGCATTCCCATGGCTGTATCTTCATGCCAGTCTGTTTTGGGATGGGAGGTGGGAGTGCAGACTGAGGAGATGTGTGCTTTGCTGTGAACAAAAGAGACCTATGCCGTGCACTCACCCAAATCACAGGTAACCAGTTACCAAGTGTTTGGCTGCCAGTGAGCCTCCTCATTGCCCCTCCTTGCTGCAGAGCTCTCTGTGTGCCCCTGTTGCCAGTTCAGAGATGACCCACCGTATCCCAAGGCACATGGCACCTCTAACGCAAAGTCCTTGCTGTATTGGGTTGTCCCGAGCTTGTCTCTGCCCTGTTTCCTTGCTATTGATCCACGCCTTACTCGTGCAATCTATATATTTCTAGTATTTATTACGCTGTGCTTGCAGATGGTGACATTGTAGTTAGATGTCACTTGGGGTTTCTGCCATAAAAACTAGTTTTAAGGATGTATCATGAAGCCCAGGGAAAGCACCTGCTGCGGTTACTTGAAGATAATTCTCTTCCCAAAGCAGGTGCCATTTTAATTCCTGCTCACCGGACTTCAATGTCACCCATCCTGTAGCCATGCTGCTGCATATAAATAGTAAATCCCATTCGTTTCTGAAATAGTTTGGGAAACAAGATTTCTTGCCTCTCGTTTCTCATTACTTTGGGTTCATAAGACCTGCTATGATAGAAACAACATAATCAAGAACATTCCCTTAACTTTTTTTTTTTTTTTGGGGGGAGGGGGATATGTTTTGGCTTTGAAAAAAAAAATAATAATAATAAAACAAACAAACAAACAAAAAACTACCACCATTGTGCATGCCCCAAATCGTGCACGCATCTCAGCAGCTTGCCTTCACATGACATGCATGGGCACTTGCAGAGTGATTCCACCTCATGTCACGTACCCGGCCCATAAGACAACAGTATTAGTCTATATTTCAATAAATCATTTGTGCAGTGGTTCACGTAATTCTAAGTACCGAAGGATGCAAAAGCAGGGACATTCTCATCTCACTTATTTATTTTTTTTTCTCAAATGACTTGGAGTGTAGTATTTTGTCCAGAGAAGGGCGACAAAGCTGGTGAGTGGCCTGGAGAACAAGTCCTACGAGGAGTGGCTGAGGGAGCTGGGCTTGTTCAGCCTGGAGGAAAGGAGGCTCATGGGCGACCTTATTGCTCTCTACAGATACCTTAAAGGAGGCTGTAGTGAGGTGGGGGTTGGTCTGTTCTCCCACGTGCCTGGTGACAGGACGATGGGGAATGGGCTTAAGTTGTGCCAGGGGAGTTTTAGGTTAGATGTTAGGAAGAACTTCTTTACCGAAAGGGTTGTTAGACATTGGAACAGGCTGCCCAGGGAAGTGGTGGAGTCACCATCCCTGGAAATCTTTAAAAGATGTTTAGATGTAGAGCTTAGGGATATGGTTTAGTGGGGACTGTTTGTGTTAGGTCAGAGGTTGGACTCGATGATCTTGAGGTCTCTTCCAACCTAGAAATTCTGTGATTCTGTGATTCTGTGATTTTTGCACAGATTGCTAATGCTGCCTCAGGTTGCATGTGACAGGGACTATCATTTCTGTGTAAAGAAATTCCGCTTAAATTCCACTAGTGCCTATTTTTCCTTAGCTCCAGCTCATGCCCACTTGTTGTTAGATACAACTGTAACTTGAGGCTACTTCGGCAGGTCTGTGTTCCTTGCCTGCTCTCTTAAAGAATGTTTGTCTGGTTTGTTTTGGACTCACAGGGATAATTTTGTCACTCAGCTTTTTGGATGTTCTTTACATGTCTAATGGTAAAGATAGTCGGTTAGGGGACAGACTTATAAATATTTTCTTAGTATCCCATTACACACTGTAGGGATGATTTCATACTCTGTGCCCCCATTTGGAAATGTCAGAAATGTCTCTGCTTCTTTTTATGCTGACATTGGGTCCTCCACTGAAGATTTTAGAGTTTAATTTCTAAATATTCACCATGCTTCTGCCCCTCTTGTCACTGTATAGGAGAGTGTTGAGTATTGCATTCCATTTGCTCTTACCACATTGTTACTTGACATTTTTTTCTTTATTGTTTTGCATCACATCACTCTCCCTGTTCACCAAAAGGCAGACTGATTTTTTTTTTTTTTTTTTTAATTTATATACTCTCCCTTCATATTGTCTGCAGCTTCTCCTCCATTTTCTGCTTTGAATAAATTTCATTCCATTTTTGCATGTCATGGAAATAGAAGAGGAATAAAATCAGCTTTGTTTGTGATCCTTGGGACACAGCATCTATCGTCTCCCATTGCTCTCATCTCCTGACGTTAACACGCTGAGCATGTGCCCTCCTATCAGGTCCAGTTGGTTATGTGTTATTTAGCTCACCCTCTCATCCCAGCTTATGACATTGGAGCCTGTTAGGGGATAGTACAGCATTAGTTTGCATAAGGCCCATGGAAGTCATGTTTGTGGCTTCCTTCAATTCTTTTGGGGGCTTTGGGGGTTATTTTTTTATTCCAAATATTCTATTTGTTTTGTTATGCATGATCTCCCTTTTCAGAATCTATGCGGAATATCTTTAATTAAATCATAACTTTCCCTTTTTTGTCCCTGATTACTGTTTCCTATATATTTCCCACTGCTGACTGGTGTTTCATTTCCGTGATCTTCCCTAGAGCTGTTATATATAGGTGTTGCAACAAGCCGAGACACCATGCCCAGCATTTGGAGGGCAAGGCCTGTCCCCAGACCACATGCTCTCCTCCGTCTCGCTATTTTGGATTCCCCAAGACAGAGATTGTTTCTTTGACCCTTCGTGTATTTTTGCCAGGCCACATGTGTATTTTCTGCTGACATGAAGTCATCTTTGAATGTTTGCCATTTCTGTATAGAGTAGTTTCCTCCATTCCTTTATTCCATTCAGGGTCTGCTCCTCCTCTC
The DNA here is from genome assembly GCF_964035555.1 of Netta rufina. Taxonomy (NCBI): domain Eukaryota; kingdom Metazoa; phylum Chordata; class Aves; order Anseriformes; family Anatidae; genus Netta; species Netta rufina. Next base: position 20,378,875 of record NC_140136.1, read on the forward strand.
ATTGAAGTCAACTGGGAGTTGTGCCATTGCCTTCCTCGAGAGCAGCAGTGACTGCAATGCACAGATGCTTTAAGCATGCTCTCTAAAATCACCCCTGCTGAAATTGAACATTGATACTGAGCTTTATATTTTAGTTGTAAATCCAACCCTAACTCCTCGAACGCTTATTCTGTTTGAAGAATGGCTACTATGAAGAAGCCCATTAATTTTAATGTAACTCTCCGTAGTTAGATTTGGGTCATAACATTTCCACTGTCATGCCTGCAAAAACATCAATAGAAAACTCAGGTTTCCTGGACATTGCATCACATGCACCAAAATCTGCTTGTCCTTCTTTGCTGTCATTACAAAACTTCTGCTCCTACAAATCCTGCTCAAGTAGTGTTTAAATCTTTTTTGGGAAAAAAAAAAAAAAAAAAAAAAAAAGATGCAAATAGATAATAAGAGGGGAAAAAAAGCTATGAAAATAACATTGAGTAGTTTTTTTAACATTTATTTTTAAAAGCAGCATGAAAACTTTTATTATGTATTTCCCTTGCTAATAATGTTGCAGGTCACATGCTTCTGTCCCCACAAACTGTCATGGAAATGAACCCACTGGACTTGTGACTTCAACCAGAAAATAGTTGCTCTGTCCTTAGCTCACCCCACTGTGACTGAGGCTTTACAGACCAGATATGGTATGTAAGCTCACAGTTACTTCTTGGAGACCATGGAAACACGAGTATGGCTGCCACTCCATTGCTGATGGAGTGGCAGCCTTGACTGTGAATATTTTTTGCTAAAGTCAAACAGTGAATGTTACTGTAATGACATTTTATATCTTTCCTCCTATATTCTAGCAGAGGGAGCCACAGGTGTTCCACTGGAATTACTCACACATTTATAGAATTGGACATTCTGTCATTAAATGGACTTAAAACTAAAAAGCCTTTGTCTGAGAAAAGTGACCAATAGAAAGGGACTTCGGATTATCTGATATCCCATAACTTAATCATATGGCTCTTAAGAGTAGGGCATAAGCAGCTGTGTCTCGCTAATATGCATGCAATATGTGTAAAGTGATATGCTTTAATTCTAAACTTGTTTTTAGCAGGAAGAAAAAAGCATTTAGATGAGGAACATTAGATTCAGCATTAACCATTTTTTTTTCCTCAGGGCAAAATTATTCATCACCTGATATTTATTAAGGCAACATTTTTATTTGACTGCTCTGTACTGTAAGGAGTTTTTTCCAAATGTTCTCAAAGTTGTGGGGGAAGTTTTATAGGCAGATTTGCAGACAGTATTTAAAGTGGTTTTCAGAATCAATGAATTCGAGAAAGACATTTTCCTTTTCCTAAATAGTAATGTTGTCAAATCTCACGGTGGAAATAACTGAGATAAGCAGTCATTTAATTTATTATTTAATTTTAATTTTTATCCATCCTCCCACGTTACATGAACTTCATTTCTGTATTGTAGCCTTAATTGTTAGTTTGTGTTGGTTTAATCTCCCTTATTTAAGTATGTTTGCTTTAATAATATTAAAAAAAAAAAAAAAAAAAAAAAAAAAGACAAAAAAACTGTAGATTGGAGACTTTATTTTCAGGGTAAAATGATACGGATAAGTGAGCGTCAACTGACCAGAAATTATTTGCTTCTGTCTGTTAGACACGTAATGGAGTCATTTAACTAGTCAAATTAGGAGCTGTAGAAATGCACCATGCTTCATTACTGAGTTCGAATGGGCACCATTTTACATTTACGTCAAAAATTATCTCATAGCAAATTAATGTTTTCATTGTGCCGAGCAGCCGGAGCTGTGCAGTGTTAGCACCACCTAGAGGATGTAGCACAGAAGGTTTGGGGATATTTTCCATAGAAAAAACAAACAAACAAACAAACAAACAAAAAAAAAAACTGAGAGGAATGGTATATTTAAAAAGCAAAGTACTTCAAACAAACCTGTTCTATCCCTAAAACGGTCTTTCAAGTTTCATTTTCCTCTGCTCTTACAGCCTGCACCAGTCCCGTAGCAGCTCTGCATTAACTGCACACAAGCTACAAGTGTTTAGGGCACATTTGAGGTTCCTTCTTCTGTAAGACCCTTCAGTATCCATTCCACTACTTGTCTATTTTTAATGCAAGAAGATGTCATTAAAGGTCAGAATATTCACTTGAAAAATCCAGAGAATGTGCTATCCTGCTCAACTGGGAAAAAAAGTCCAGACATCATGAGGAAGGCTCTATTCTTTGAAATTTCCTGAAAAGCCTTATAAAAGGCTTTGGAAAGAAGGAAGCTATCATTTAACAGATTTCATACCTACTTGACTAATGGAAAGCCCAGTGCCTTCAAGTGCACAGACAAGACAAAAGAGAGACGAAAGTGAGGGTAGTATGTAGACTTCCAGCTTGAAAAGCTTCAAGCAGTGAATAGCTACAACGCAGGCACGGCACTAAAGAAAAATAATACAGCAAGCTAGAAACAGTAACATAAACTGGAGGCTGATAGCAGTACACAGTTTAGAGCAGGGTGCCTGTGGGCAGGAGGCAAAGCAGAGCTGGATGGGCGTCCCAGGGGACGCAGTCCCACCAGGCACAGTGGGCAGGCCTTGCAGCCAAGGATGGGAGGACTTTCAGGGCATGACACGTTCATAACTAAGTGGTGTGTGATGGTGAAATGCCCTCGTCTGCCACAGCTGTGTGATTTAGAGCTTCAATAAGACTCCTGGAATTATGGGGAAGGAAAGACAAAAGTTATCACAAGCGGCCCAAGAGACCTGAGGCCATGCTGTTACAGCAGGTACTGCACAGTCTGGGTCCCAGCCCACCCAGCTCAGCGGTGGCTCCTCTGGCTCCATCAGTGGTCCTTGGCTGCTGCCCACTGAGTGGGGGCACAGAAGCCTATAGCAGGCAGGCTATCAAGGCAGGACAGAGCATTGTGGTGGCCCTACCCAGACTTCGGTCTATGTGGGTCAAAAAATATCATCCAGAAATTCTCTCAAGGAAAGTTTTTTTTGCGCATGTGCCCATGATGACAGGATAGTCTTGTGAGCGGGAATCTGCGGGATTTGAGCCTTGGATATGGTCTGTATTAAATATATTTTATAAATTGACCAGAATATATCCACATGCCTTCCAATTTTATTCAATTGTGTGCATAACTGAATTAATTCTCCATATTGATATTCCTAGAAGACCTCTATAGAACAAAACAAAAATACAAAGTATTTTGACACAAAGCACAGGAGCCAGAGACAAAAATGAGTTAGAAGAGGAAGTGGACCAGAATTCGTTTAGTATTACACTTATCTTTGGAGCAAATGATCACACATTAATAAAAATGCCGCTGCTAGTTGTAGTTTGAAGACAAAAACTCTTCATAATTGCCAAGTGTATTATTTTTGTTAGTATACTATTATTTTTCATATTTCAATGAGATGCTCTTCAGGATACTTTTGAAAATCAAATAATTACTTGTGATATTATTTCACAGCTAAGTATGGTGTCTTAAACACATACTGTGCTGTGAGTTCAAGAATTTGACAGTGACTTTAGGGCCACAGTGATGATAATGCCAAATTGGTAGACGATAGAACATGCCTGTGAGCAAGTTTTCTTTTGTTCTAGACAAAGCCTCCCCCTCACTCCACCCTCCCCACCCCACCCCGTTTTAAATGGCTTAAGCTCATTGCGGAAAAGGATTTCTTTGAAACAGCAAAGAAAAAATGTTAAGAGCCTTGCTTACAAGTACCCTGGTATTTTCTTCTTCTTTTCTACTTTTAACTGTAGAAGCACTTTACCTATTATCATGAATCTTGTCTGCTGAGATAGTTCAGCCTTCATGTTATGTTTACCAAGGCCAGACTAGAGGATCAAATAATTTATAACCATTCCTGTTGGGTTTTATGTAATAACTTTGGAACTCATATAAAGTAATGATCCACAAACTCTTTTAATGTTCATTATAAAATATGAAATATTTCTCAGAACCATTGCAATTATGTGATCAGACATAACTGTTTCACACATGAGTAAATACAGGGAGGTTTAACATAACTTTATTATCTTCCTGTCTTTTCCTCTCATTGATGTGATAATACTGTTTTAATATTTTTCTAAAGAAAAGTTAAGTAATTTCAGAATCTCTATTGAGACCTAGTTTATTGGTTTTTGTTGTTGTTGTTGTTGTTTTTGTAATAGAGTACGCAAGAATAATTGTATTTATGATTAGATTGATAGTAGTAAATGTTGTTGTGCTGAATAGGAGTAAAATACCCTGAAATATTTACATCATTATGGATGAATATATACACATATGTTGGTAGGAAGAAATTATTAATATCTGTCTGTCTGTCTATGCACTTATATTATGCTCATCATAGTACCAGAGCACCTTCTCTGGAGACTTTCTGGGGTTTAGTAGTTATTAAAATGTCAGTAGATATAGGATGGCAAAACTCATTAAGACTACATTAAAACAAAACAAAACAAAACAAAACAAAAACAAAACAAAACAAAAAACAAACAAACAAACAAACAAAAAAATCCCAGGTCCTTGCCTGATACTTAGAGCTAACCCTTAATTTCTCCCAGTTCTTCTGATTTTCCTGGATTTAGATGAGACCGAAAGCGGAGCCTGGCAGAAGCCCATCACTCTATTGGAGCTCCTGAATCAGACCAAGTTCCTCTCGAACCTGTCTGAGGGCTTCAGGAGGTTCCTGCCTGTTCTACAGTGTTCAAGCTAGGAGAAATTTGTAGTTCGTGGCTCAGAAGCTTTTCACGCTTTTTATCTCTGCTGTACCTCTTACTGGAGTGACAGACTCCTAAGCCTATCTCCAAGAACTCATCTGCCTGTCTGAGCTACAGCATATGCAGTGAACATTTGGTGCTAACACAGGGAAAAATAAGCCACCCTGGAGAAAACAGCACGCAGGGAAGAAGTTCATAGTGCACAGAGGGACGTTTGCCTTACCAAATTTCCTCTGTTCTTTGATGAGCAGCACCCAGCTGTAAGCCTGCTACACTGCCTGCACATGCATGTCCCAGTCCTGTCACACCTCTCAGGTGGCCCCAAGCATGGCCTGCAGGCTGGGGACATAAGGTGCACTGACATTTTGGCAGCAGTGGCTTTACACGGCGTGGACTTCTCTAGCCTGCTCTCAGTGCTGTGAGATTGCTGTTCTGGGTTGTGGAACCATGGAGGACCTGAAAACGGGGCCAGGAGGAGCAGGTGTAATTCAGCCACGTAAATCCTGTGACTACACCAAAACCTTGTTCTGGTGTGTAGGGGAGAAAAAATAATAAAAGTAAATAGATAATAATAATAAAAAGTAGCTAATCTGTGTGTTCAAACAGGAAAACGTGCTGCATTATTTTATTTTACCAACATAAGTTGGTAATTTAAAATAACAGAATTTTGGTCTCCGGTAGAACGGTATTAAACAAACATCACTAGGAAAAAATAATAAATAAATAAATAAAAATATCTGGCCAAAAGAGCATGATCTAATTAAGAACAGCCTTAATAAGCTGAAGCCATTTTTTTCCTAATTCTCCCCATGTCTGCCTGCAAAATCTGCCCGCTATCTTTCCTCTTGTAGACACGTTGGGGTGGGAGCTGCCTTTTGGCAGTGCTGTGAAGGGTCAGGATTGCACATGGGCTGGTCATGGCACTGCCAAAGGGTGGTAGCCACTGCGACAGACATGACGGGAGCTGGCATGGTGTTGTCCTGAAGCACAGACGGTATTTTAGGTACTTGATGTATACTTGGTGCTGGAGTCCTTGTCTGATTGGATATGTGGTTCTCCAGAGAAACAGGAACTTTGGCACTGGGAAAATTGTCTGGTGTAACAGCCCTGGAGGGGCTTCCTACTGTCTCCATAGACTTGCAGGGCAATCAGAGGTTAAATTCCTTCATTCCCTTTGTGCAAGGAGGGGTGATTTTCATGCGTTAAGAGAAGTGAATCCAGAGGTGTTATTTTCATGAGTCGGGAATAACTTGCAAGATGCCAAGTGCTGAAGTGAAGTAGAGCCATGAATCCATTATACATGGTCATTCCTAATGGAAGAGAGAAATTCATTATTTCATAGAGTCCCCCTGTTGTATGTGATATTTGCAAGGCATTCTGTTCTCTTTAGTTTCAAATTAAAATGTCTTTATTTTTCATTATGAAATGTTAGAGAATTGAAGAACAAATCTAGTTTTATTTAGCAGTAGCAAAACTGTATAGCAAACAATATGATGAGAGGTGTAGAGTTTGCAGAAGATGCAATGAACAGCAGTACTATGACTGGGTCTCTATTTTCATATTTGCGATTAGTTTTGTCCAATTTTAAATATGAAAAGTTTTTCTGGTAGACTATTTTCTCATGAAAAATCTGAAAGTTGGAAAGTAAAGGATAACTTTTATTTCTGGTCATTTATGTTTTTTTTTTTTTTTTTTTTGTTTTGTTTTGTTTTGTTTTGTTTTGTTTTGTTTTTTTTCCCCCAGGCAGAGTTACAGAAGTTAATTTACTTTGCACAGAAAATTAGACTTTACCTTGCCTTTGGAAAGTCTGAAAAAGTCACAATGGGACTGTGAAAGATTTTACTTTGCACATAATAGGATACAGCTCAACATAGCATAAAGGTCCACATTTACAGTATCAGAATGAATATCTGCTGAAGACAAAGATTTAGAGAAGCACTCTGGGGTCTTTCCTTTCCAGAGTTCAAGGGACTAGATAGACCCATAATGGAGAGTCTATATTGCCATCTCTTCTGAATGCCCACAATTAGCTTCATTTAAATCCTTTTTTTCGGTGGAATGTGCAGTTCAATTACCCAGGGATAAGGTGTTTTCATTTGTGTGTTTTGTTTTGTTGCTTGGTTGTGTGTTTTTTTGTGTGTTTTTATTTGTTTTTGATATTTTTTTCCACCACTCTGTGCTTAAGACATTAGCAAAAACATTGTTAATTTTCAGCGTGTTTAGGCTGAGTATCCACTACACAAATTCTTATCATGAGCCTGAGCTGATGCTCCAGTTTGAGTAACAGTCACATAAAAGGTGTGTACACACGTTCTTCACCACAGATAAATTTGATTTGTATTTTCAGACATGATTCGCTTTGTTCTTTGGAACTGCTATACACTGAATATTCAAGGCATGTATGAATTAGTTCAACATATAGATGCATTTGGGGAACCTGGGAAAACTCAAAACAGCTACATTTTTAACTTGCCTCTGATGATAAATCGATTTATTGTGCACATGTTACATGTACATTTTTAGTATGTGATCAGAGATGTCTTAGTTTAACATAGCATTTTCCCTGTGATATTACGAACTAGAAAAGCTATCTTCAGTCCTGTCAGCACAAAAACTGCACAGCAGGAGGTGAAACACATGAAGCAGTTTCCAGGCCTCTTAGCATACACGATTTATGCAGTAGAAAAGGTTTTGATAGCTTAACCTTTTTTTTTTTTTTTTCCTCATTTTGTTTTGTTTCAAAACAATAGCCAAAAAAAACAACTTGGTTATCTAATAGTCCTAATTATTTACCCCTACTCCAATATACGGTTGAACCATCCTTACCTGTTTTATTAGGTGTTGTCAGAGGTGAGAAGAGCTGTATGTAGTTAAGAGCAAACCATGATGAGACCACACAGGTTGAGGTACAGCCAGCATTGACTACGCTCCAGTCCCCTAAAGCAGTGATGCCCAGCTATGTGTTTTTCTAACGTAGTGCTTCAGAGCAAGAGGACTGATGCTGAGTGAGTGCCTCTATCTAAGGTGGACATCCCACCCATTAACATCTTGATTTACGTACGCGGAAGATCTGCACCACAGGCTGCAGACATACCACCTAGAAGGGAGCAGTGTAGGGCACAACTTGTTCATTTTCCCCTCTGATTTGGTATGGGAGTATTTCTTCACCTTATTTGCACAAAAAAAATAATTAAAAAATAATAAACGTCTTCAGCTCTGCCTTCTGCATGAAGTTCAACAAGGCCAAGTGCCGGGTCCTCCACCTGGGGCGCAATAACCCCAAGCAGAGCTACAGGCTGGGAGAGGAATGGTTGGAGAGCTGCCAGGCAGAGAAGGACCTGGGAGTGATGGTGGATAGTCAGCTGAATATGAGCCAGCAGTGTGCTCAGGTGGCCAAGAAGGCCAACGGCATCCTGGCTTGTATCAGAAACAGTGTGGCCAGCAGGGCTAGGGAGGTGATCGTCCCCCTGTACTCAGCTCTGGTGAGGCCGCACCTCGAGTACTGTGTTCAGTTTTGAGCCCCTCGCTACAAGGAGGACATGGAGGTGCTTGAGTGGGTGCAGAGAAGGGCGACGAAGCTGGTGAGGAGCCTGGAGAACAAGTCCTACGAGGAGCGGCTGAGGGAGCTGGGCTTGTTCAGCCTGGAGAAGAGGAGGCTCAGGGGTGACCTTATCACTCTCTATAGGTACCTCAAGGGAGGCTGTAACGAGGTGGGGGTTGGTCTGTTCTCCCACGTGCCTGGTGACAGGACGAGGGGGAATGGGCTTAAGTTGAGCCAGGGGAGTTTTAGGTTAGATGTTAGGAAGAACTTCTTTACTGAAAGGGTTGTGAGGCATTGGAACAGGCTGCCCAGGGAAGTGGTGGAGTCACCATCCCTGGAAGTCTTCAAAAGACGTTTAGATGTAGAGCTTAGTGATATGGTTTAGTGGGGACTGTTTGTGTTAGGTCAGAGGTTGGACTCGATGATCTTGAGGTCTCTTCCAACCTAGAAATTCTGTGATTCTGGGGTGATCTCCCCCTTTCTCATGCTTTGGATTTCTTAGCAACCCAAATGCCCTTTGCAGGCAAGGGTGCTGCTGTTTCCAATCTTTTGCTTAGGTGTTTGTCTCCACCTTAACTTTTCCTTGTTCAGCCAGCAAAGGGGTAGGCCATGTCAAGGAGAGGCAGAAACTAACTGTCCTCCTGTCCTCCCACCCCTCTGCTCCCATTTCCCACCTCTACTAATAGGACTCAGCTGTCACTTTTCAACCTGAATGCAAGGGTTAGCAGCTGATCCTGGAGCAATTTATCAGAAGAGCCCCACATTTCTGTATGGCTTTCAAGTATGCCACCATATTTCAGGATCACTGAAAAGGGCAAGTAAGTCCAATGACCTACTTACATATGACTAGCAACTATGAATAACAACTGCATAGTGACCAAGGTGCTGGGACCTGTATAATGTAGTAAGATTAACTTTTTTGTTGTTGTTTGTTTGTTTGTTTATAGAAAAAGTGTAGGTTTTGTAAAATGTTCAGAATACCTGATAAGTATTGTTGGGTGTGTAAGTAAATTCAGACATGAAAATATGTGACCTACTTCAGAATTGTAAGTGGATAACATTAGTGTTGCTGTGTCCTTCCAGGATTTAGTTTATAATGCTATCTTTGGTCATACTTAAAAGAAAGCTAATTTGGGGGCTTTCAAGCCAGGACTAATTTATATAGATAGATAGATAGATAAGTTCCTCTGTAAAGAAATTTAATTGTGCATCTTTCTGAATAATTCTCTCCATAGTATAGCGAGTGAACGTGGAACATTTAAAAAAAAAATAATAATAAAATAATAAAAAAAAAAGTTGTTGAGTACTTTAAAAGCATCAGATTAAACATAAATATAGCATATAAAGTTCCTTTTTTAAGTATACTGTTCATAATCATCTTTTGTCTATTAACATCACCTCACATATGAAATCTGAAAACTGCTGTCCTTAGACCTCAGTATCCTCTTGCGATGGATGTACATGGAGTTGTTGACTGTCAATACTGTTGAGCCTACAACTGGCACACTAAGGTTAGCTTGCCTGTGACATTGTCTCTTGAGATTCAAAGGATGTCATTCCTGTCTAAGTGGTAGAGCGATAATACATCTGCGCTCTCTGTCTGTGACACCTCGCTGTCATGTGGCTTTGTCAATGGACAACAATGCCTGTCAGTTTGTTATGAGGCCCAACATAAAGTGTACATCACCCTTGACATACTGTAAAGTGCAGTGTATAACGAGGGTTATGCCTCATGTCCACAGAGTCTAAATGTTCTGTTCTGAAAGCTTGTATTAAATAATAATATCCTCACAAGACTGGATTCTGATCTCAGCCATGTTGTTGAAAACTCACATAGCTCTGGACCTCAGACCCAGTCCTGCCTACCTCTGATTCTGGCAGGTTGGAAGATTAAGTGAACAAAACCTTAAGTGACGAATTTCATCCAAGAAGTGTTAAAATCAAGGAGGGCAATTTATGAGATTTTTATGCATTGTATCCCATGCACATCTAGTCCTATATCTGGCACTGCTGCCTTTTTTTTTTTTTTTTTTTTTTTTTCAGAATAAGAGTGAAAGGAGAATTCAGTGGAGTCACTTGGAGTTTGGATTGATCTAACGGGAATCCCATTTTCTTGGAAGGATGATTCAGAAAATGTTTTCAAAATATTGAGGGCTAGGTGCTGCAGGTACTTAGACTAAGCAAAGGAAAATACAAATTTCTGTTTCTTTTCAGTCTTCCTCATGCTACTTATCTCTCCTGAAATGCATCCCTCTTTAGACATTTGTAATAATGGGAGGACATTCACAAAAATAAGATATTATTGTTCATCGAGATTTTTCAACAAATCCTACCAAGCCTCTAGATCGTCTGTCACTACATACAGAGTCTTCCTTATATATGTATCTATGTATAAATAATGTGTGCATGCGCAGACACAGCATCTGATACAGTGCTATTCTCCCCCTTACTGAGAACCTGGGTGCTATTGCTAAATACACTTTAAACAGTATTAATACAGTTAAAAAGTTTTCTGCACAGACAGTTCTGAAGAACCAACTCTATCTGATTTCTTGTTTAGTCAATGTTAAAATGCCCCAAAGATCCTGTTGGCAGTTGCTGTAGGGGAGGGACTTCCATGAATGTGTTTGTACTTTGATAAGAAATAGTACTTTGTTAAAAAACAAAAATAGCGCATGCTGTTTTTTTTTCCAAGGGCCATCTTTTCACTTAACTGCTGTTAAGTTCAGAGTTTATCAGCACAGTTAGTTCTGGTTAACTTTTATTGTTACAAATATTGCATGTTCTGTCTACACAGCTACTATCTGGAGACAAAGTCTGAATATTGTAGTAAGGTGTTTATAATGCTGAAGTCTGCATTGAAATTGGCTGAATTGGTAGATATAGATTTCTAGGCTAGCTTTGATGGCCTTGTGGTGAAAAAGCCCTCTGTATTGATTCTCACCAGGGACTATATTGTTAAAATACATAAATGTAAAAATTGACTTAGGGAATAAAAAATAAATGATAGCTATAAATCAGAGATAGCTAATAAACAAATAAATATCTATCACTATTATATCTTGGTATTTCCCAAAGATATCTGAAGAGCACTTAATTGTAACTGAGTAATCAATTATTCAATTAACCTTCTTCTCATTGAATATATATTTGATATAACTTTTGGAAGCTTGGACTCTAAAAGGTTTATATTGATTGCAGATTTCAAGGCCATACGTTTCAGTTATTGGATTTGAGCAGTCAAAATTGACATCCTAAATTCACTAGAATATGTAAATATTTTGAAGTAATGAGTTTCCAAGATTGTTGGAGTTACACCGTTAGTTTTCATTACTTGTTAAAACTACAATCCTTTGTGATTATGAAGTTCATGTTAGCAGAACATGTCATTTAAATACATCTGTTATTCAGAGGACAAGGACACAGCTTATTTTGTGGTCTGGCTACAAACTGATGGCAAGCACTTCCATAAATTAATTTTCCACACTATTCTGGATTGAGTTAATAGGGAAATATGCCAGTATTTTGCTGTAAAATGATGCAAATTGTGGGAATTATTCAAGTGATAATATTTCAGGAAGGCACTTTTTGATTCTGCTTTGTTCCTGCTGGGCACCTGCGTTTGGTGGAGATCTTGCTCTTGGTGCTGGCTGCCAACCGGCACCCTTGGAAGACTGCGGACATTACCCACGTGCACAAAGAATTTAGATATTTTTATACTAAATTTTGTGATGGTTGCTTTCCTCTCCAGCTAACTTTAGTTTTTTAGTTGTCATTTTATAGCTAGGTTTCTTGAGGCTGTTTCTGTCAGTTGATGAAATGGACACATGAGGATGTGGCATGGAAGTGGGGAGGTCTCACCTTCCACGAACTTGTGTTTAAAATACACTCATTGCTTGTACACTCATCTTAACTGAGTAGTAACTTAAATTAAACTGATTTCAAAAATTACCTAGCTGTAGTAACATAGCGAAATAATAAGATGCAACAAAATTCTGTGTCCACTCTTTACAAGGTCAAAATGGGAAAGTGAAGTGTGGGGAGTTTAACCCATTCAGCAGAATCCTGAAGAAAGGTCCTGAGCAAGATGCTCTTTTCCTCAGTGTATTGGCAGTGTCACAAGGGCTTTATATTCTTTACATACTCACTGACTGCAATGTGAGGTTTCATTCCCATACCATTAGCCCCCAAGTCAAAGGCAAGAGGCATGCACGAGAAGATTTTTATTATTCTTTCCCAAACTATAAAATAATAATTCTTTACTCCTTTATTTCAATGAGTAAAGATATAATGGATTTCTTAATAAAAGTAAGACTTGTTAAATCTTTGATTGTTATCAGAGAGGAAGAAATAACTATACAAAGAAAAAAAACCTTGTGTATTATGTGATTTTAACTGCTCATCAGACTCTCACAGTGTGAGGAGTATTCTATTAAGGATGGAATTTTCTGTCTCTTTGCTTCAGCTTTCTTGTGTGGACAGGTTGATTTGTAAGGATAGCGTTAGGTCAGAGGTTGGACTCGATGATCTTGAGGTCTCTTCCAACCTAGAAAATTCTGTGATTCTGTGATTCTGTGATATGAGGGATGTGGTGCTAAGTTACAGTGATTTACATACATGCAAAACCCCTGTGGTGGGCCAGTAACTTGCTAAATTCCTTCTAATGGTTTCTAGTTATATCCAAAGGAAAGGGCTGAAATGGGTTAATAATCTCTGATGGCCTTCAAAATTTGCTTGATTTAGCAGTGCAACAAAATATTTTTTTCTGGCAACTCTCTTGACAACCTTTTGATATTTAGAATTTGTGTGTATGTGTGTTCTTCAGTGCTTAATAAATTAACTTGGCCCTGTAGAAAAGGTCTTTATAGAATCCTTAACAGTTGCACTCATTGAATAAACAGGACATTCTTCGTGTTAAAAAATAGCAATAATAATAATAAACTGGAGGGTTTTTTCCCCTCTTAAAATGTGTTCATAATCTAGATATCAGCAAACTTTCTTTTTCTTCCTGAAAAATACCATAAACAGTCTTGGTTTGACCTTGTTAATGCAGGACCACTTTAGTAATCTGTGCCTAATGATTTTTTACATTAAACCACAGCTTGTGTTGGACCCTTGTGTGTCACAGTAATTTAAGAACAGTCATTTTGCACATTCCGATCCCATTATGTTACATTGTTACTGAATAAAGACTGGTATTATGTTGCTCCTATAAAGGGCAGAAGTGGCCTGAATTTTATCTGCTGAACGAATCAATCTGGATTATGTCAGTTGAAAAGAATTGTGAACTGCAGTCTCCAGCAGATGGGGAGATTTTAAAAATGTATCTGTTTGGTTGTGAATACATCAGCTAGGATAATACCTTGTGGTGACTGAAAAGTAGTTTTTCCTCTTTTTTTTTTTTTTTTTTTTTCAATGAAGACTGTACCAATTATCATTTCAACATAAAGTATTAGGAGATCAATTGGGAACTGAATGCCATTTCCTAATGTTAATACAGTGTTTTATTTAAGCTGCCTTGACAGGCTGTCTAGGCTGTGGGAAAAAGACTGAGCAAATAATGAGTAAAGGGTTTAGAAAAAAGACAGAGGGTGGAGCTTGGCAAACGATGTGAGCTATTCATCAACAACTCAACAAGGATGATGGAAATAATAAGTACTCCTTAAAGAAAAGGGGAAAGGATTTTTTTAAAGAAACAGTTTCCTTTAAAAAAAAAAAAAAAAAAAAAAAAAAAAAAACACCTTAACTTTGTATTACTTTCGATTAGCTGATTTTAAACTTCCTGAAATCAGCAAAAGCTTTCCTTTGAAATGGGTAGTATGCGTTTAAGCAGTGCATTCTTTAGCAATAAGTTTCTTGTTTCTTTTTTTTTGTTTGTTTGTTTTTTTAAAGATAAAGAAAAAACATAAAATACAGTGTCTCATTTCCTGTTCATTCGTGCAAATTTCTTACCATGTGGAATTGTCATTTAATATCTAAAGTACATTAATGCATTTCCATAATGCCAAAACCCTCTGACAAATCCCCTGTGTGAAATAATTTGTGTGAACTTTGAACTAACCATGAATAAAATCAAAATCTTATTATGTCCTTTATTTATATGGTAGTGAAAAGCTTTGAAACTTAATACTAGCCCCAACACGATATGCACATTCACTGTGATGCTTTTTTAAAAAGAAAAAACAACTTTCCTACATTTTTGGGGGTGTTGCCCACTACTCATATACCATTATGCTACTTCTGAAAATATTTGTCTTAGGAATCAATAGGCTATTCTAATATTATTGTGTTCTGTGTTGCTAAAATTTCCATTTAGCAGATATAATTCCACCATCTGTAAAGTTCTGGATTTTATAATACTTCTAAGCTGTTTTTAATCTATTTTTACTGCCATGTTCTGTCCTGAAATGTCAGGGAGTGCAGACTAGGTCTTGGAATTAACATGACAGTTAAGAAACTTGGCAAGGTTTTACAGCAGATTGTGACATTAACGAAGTACAAAGGAGAATGGGGAAATTAACGTTAATGTATGCTTGCAGACACTATAAAAATCTATATGTCCATGATCAGGGAACTAAAAATAGGGATGTTTTTTTATGTTGATGCCACTAAATACAGAGCTTTACTGTGAAAAGAAATTTCCATATGAAAAGCAATTTACTAAAAAGTAATGCTGAAATCCCTCCTCTGGACTGAACAACAGGTTTATGTATCCTGGGTCAAACAGGCATTTGTTTTGTTTTTCAATTTCATTTTAGGCTTTTTTGAACCTATGATGAAACTGTTTTGAAAGCCCTAATGTTGCTTTTCAACAGCTGCATAAGATATAGTATGTTAGATGTCCTGATAAATGGTAGTGGTTATTAAAACTCAGGGATTGCACAGTGACACGTGGAAAGTCCATTCTCTTGCACAGCCCAAAGCTGCAGTTGCCCAAGTGGGTCCTCCTGTGAGCAGTGCCAGCTCTGAGCATGGGGCACAGCCCTGCCTGGTGCCTTCCCACCCCATGGGGCCAAGGCTTCTCTGGCCATGTCCCTTCTGTAGCAGCAGCATTCGGGATGGGGACAAAAATTGCCATGACACCTGGGTAAAAGCAGTGGGTGCTGTGCAGTGAAAAAGAGAGAACTAACTGTTGGGTAAATCAGCAAAAGTTGCATGGGATGTCACTACTTTCTGATCAGAAATGTACTATTTGCTTCTCTCTCCCTCATTCCCTCTTTTTTTATTTTTATTTTTTTTTTATTATTTTATTTAATCTGAGAGTTACTCAAAGCCCTATTCATCCTGGGTGTGGGAGGGCTGGCTGCTGAGGCTTTGGAACCTGCAGCATCTAATCCTGATAGCGCAGACAAAACCTGCCCTTTTCATCACCACTGGTGTTGCAGCTTTGCCGGGCCCCAGCTGTGGGACATGAAGACACATCTCCCCTCTGCTGCTTTGGGACAATGGCTTGTGGGGATGCATCGTCTGCTGCCGGGGGTACCTGCACCTGCTGGGCAGATGGGCTTTCTTTTCTTGATGAGTTGAGGGGGCTGGGTTGCTGGGGTGGTTTTGGGATGCAGCCTGTCTCAATGCTGATGCTACCTGTTGGCCTGGCACACAGAGCCCCCACCTCAGAGAAAAGCCCACATCTGCTTACTGACAGCATGCTCAGTGACAGCCTTTTAGTACGGTGATGTACAACAGAGGTAAGTGCTGCCAGCAGGAGCAGCAAAGCACTGCAAAGTTTGCTATCTGAGGCACAGCTCTTTTTCACACAGTGTCATGCTTCCTAAACATTTCATATATTTATCAGGGGAAAATAGAGGGGAAGGCAAAATATCATTTGCATTCTCTTACATAGACTTCCTGCCTCAGACACAGCTTGGACAAAGCGAGTGCAGGTGCCAGTTGCAAGGACAACAACAATATTCCCTTGTGTGAGTGTGTGTAGTCTGATGCAATGCAAACGTTAATCTCGCAGCTACAAAGGAACAGCATGGATCCATCTGTTACTTTCTTTACTCTTAATCAAGCTGGGGAGGGAGCAAAAGTTCATGTAGCAAATGTGGGTATGCACTAGATTCGGACCTGAGCTGTAATGCTGTGATCAAATGTTGAGGAAATAGGGTTTTTGCAGGTCTATGGGGCTGGGGCTGCATATCATTTTGGGTCTCTGCTTTCACCAAATCTGGAAGTGGAAATTGGATTCTGGGATGTGGTATTGGCCCACTCTGCTATGTAACCCACAATGCTGAGTGCAGATTGCTTTCCCTATTATGATTGTGCTAACAATTGACTTTTTGGTTTGGCTGTCTTACTTGAAAAAAAAAAATCAATACCAACCAAAAAATATTTCTTCTTGTTTGCTTAATAATATGAAGCATAGAAAATACTGTGTATTGTATCAAATGTGGCAATTCTAAGGGAAAAAAAATAAGCAAAACACAAAAGCCATGAAGAGCCCGACTGTCAGAAAGGCAGAAGATGAGATAACAGCCTAACAGCCCTTTTATCTGCCAGTGGAGCATTTAGAAACCCATCCAGGATGCAGGAGGCCTGGCCTGAACTCCCTGCTCTGAGGAGAGAGTGCCCCTCTGCTGGGAGCTGCTGCTGGGAGCTGCTTGGGGTGCACAGGATCCCTTCCCACTCCATGTGCTCACTCACTGCTCATTCCTCATGGGTGCAGCACTCGATTCTCTTCCTCTCTGAAGCAGCCTATTTGTAAAGTACTGAATAAAAACCTTTTTTGTTTGTTTGTTTGTTTGTTTTTTTTGTTTTTGTTTTGAAGTATTGCTACTCTGAGCAGTAAGTGACCCAGTCAAAACCACAGTGGTTGCTGCTGTTACTGAGGTCACAGCTCATTGAAATTAGTTTGCTGTTTCTGGTAACCAGAGTTTTTGAAAGGAAATGAAGTGAAACATTTATTTTTAAAACAGAAGTTTTTCTAGATTATTTTGTATTTGGAGCCTTTTTTTTCCAAACTCTTTAGGATGTCTGTATACAGTATTTGGATAATCACACAGTCATCCTGAGGGAAATAAATGCTTGTTTATGTGCTCAAGTGTCACTCTGGGTGTCCCACTATGGATATGAGCAGCTTGGAAACACTCCCTAAATTGCTGCTTCTCACTTAGTTGTTTTCTCTCTCAGCTGCCCTGCTCTGTGCTGTTTTGGTTTTACGACAGTGCAGTGAGCACTTGCTCCTGCTGAGCTCTGGCTGGGTGATGGTGTGTGGACATGGAGCGTGCCCTCATGCAGGGTGTGCTCTTGGTAATCAGCAGTGTCAAGCAACTCTTGATCCTCTGGCAGAGACTCCCAAATGCTATGGGTATGATGTGACTTACATCTGCTCCCCACCAGCACTTGCAGCCAACCAGGTTCTCTGTTGGTGTGGAAAGAAATTCTGTGTGGCCATGTGCGAGATTGGAAGTTACTTCAGTGAAATGCTTCTCCATAAGGTAAACTGATTTCCATGTCAATGGCTGCTTTCTCATGACATAGTTTCCTCTGATTCCTTTCTGAGGGAGAGGTCCTATTTTTTGAGACTGTATGTTCAGAATTCAGTGCGCTGTGTAGGTATCCATCTGGCTATCTGGACAGCTTTGTCTTCAACTCTAAGTTTTTAATGCACATATGAAGAAACTTGCCTTTGTGATCACATGTGGAATCATACTCTGCCTACCCAGTGGGGCAGGTAGGGTGCAAGAGAAGAATGACATAATTGCGAGGTCTCAATGGTTTCATTTTCCATTAATTCCATTCCTTTCATTCCATTAGTTATAAAACACCCTGAATTGGCAGCTTACTCCTAAACCTGCATCTTTACTGAACCTATAGTATTTGACAGTGGTATGACCATATGACCTTGCCATGGCCACTGCTTTTCTGCATATTTATGCCTGTAGTTTTATTTACAAGTTCTATATCTCCTTTCAAGGGCTTAAAAGCACAAAATGAGAGACTTTTAGCCTTGCTGCAAGAATAGATAGCCCAAGAGATATTTGAAAATTTAATGTTCCTTTCTGTAATGAAATAAAGCTGAGAAGTGTGATCATATTTCATGCCATGGATACATCTGGGCAAAGGCTATCTGAGGTGCCTGTCTAGCAGAGGAAGGTTTGTAAATGTATCTCTCAGTTCCTGATAGGTCCCTGCAATTAGGAATTAGACAAACACAATAGGTTGAGAAGACTCTTTCCCCCATTGTTTGCTGAGGCACCAGGGATTGAAAACTTCTTGCCTGGCATATTCATGTGCTTCCCTGCCCTGTGGTTGTGGAGACTTTATGGGTCTGTGGGAACGTTTCATCCTTTGTCTTTCAAAACAAATAAATTACATTCATGAGATGGCAGTTTTATAAGTTTTCTTTCTTGGGAAACTTGAACATTTTGATTAATTCTTTTCATTACAATGCACAGCTCTACAAATGCTAACATACACAAACTGCATATGATGTACACACAATCATTTCATGTGTACATTGTGGTGAGGAAGCATGTGTAAGAAATGACACACCATGTTCTAGTTTTAGAATATCAGAGGATTTCTTAGAAACTTCAGTTACTCTCTGACTTTAGTGTGGTTGAACTGTGACTTCCAATGTACTGAGGGAGCTGCTTAGACTTGTTGTTTCCTCTTTGAAAGACACACATTCTTCATAGCCACTCATCCATCTTCTGCTGTTTATCAATAGTTTCATGCCTGAAAGAGGAATTATGGATCTACTTTAACAAGGCATGCTTCTCTGGGTATATGCTTTTGGAGTAACATCCAACAAGTGTTTGAAAAAACTCAGCTGTAGATTGTAATATGAAGACATTTTTTCATTTTGGAAAAGAATCAGGATTGCTTTCAAAAAAAAAAAAAGTGCTAATTTCTGCTGCATGTCTTCAAATTTACCCTTTCTGTGTTTTACACCTCTCATTTTCATACAAAACAGTTCCTGAGTAGGTATATCCAAGAGATGAACCTATATCTTAATTTTGGGGTTCAAGTATCCCCAACACTCAGTGTAGATGTGTTCCTGTGGATTTGACTAGCAAATGACTTCCTTGACATTTTCTCTCCTTCAAGGCCACATCTTGCAACTTTTGCTTTCAAGACATTCAGATTGGTGGCTGAGCAACCTTATGAGGAAAACCCTGTATCTGGGAAATGTGTAGTAAGCTGTCATGGTTAGAATAGGAGAACCCTTTTAAACCAGATTTATTGGCAATAGGTGCTGTAAGGTGTTCCATGGATATCACAGTTTTGTTTTCCTTTCTTAGCTGTTGTTATTTCACTGATTTTATTCAAGGTGAAAGTGGTGCGGTAGTAGTGGTAATGGTCTGAGTTGAACTATAGATAAGCCCCGTACCTGCATTCCTGATGAAATTGCCTTTCTTCTACTGCAAGAACTCTCCTTTTGACTTGTTATACAGTTAAATTATGTACCCATATAATAATAATGAATTGTTGGATCAAGTGTACTTCAGACATGGTGGGTTGTGTTTTTTTTTTTTTTGTTTTTTTGTTTTTTGTTTTTTTTTTATTTCCTTTTTTCTGTCTATCTAGTCTGGAAGCCCTCCTCTAGCCATTATGCTAGATATATAATCATATGTTCCTGTAAGATACTACTAGCTAGCTGTACTGTTGCTCTGTACAAAGTCCAAGAGTCAAGGCAGGAGCAGCCACTGAGCCCCCAGGATTCATGCAAGGAGGACATGGCTCTCAAACCTCGCTGGGAAAGCATTATCAGCAAGAAGGCAACAAGACTTGCCTTGCTGTGCAATGCTAGTGTGGAATCTTAAAGGTGGAAACTATTTAAAACATTTGGTTTCCTCTCCCTGAGAAGCTGTTGAGTCAGATACCTCAGACAGAAAAGCAGATAACTGGGGGGAACATGGAGCCTAGCAGCAAGGTGGTGTGACCATTTCTATTTCGGCTGTGGGAACTGACATGGAGATGGGGAGAGCCAACGGAGGGATGGGGCTGGTGGCAGGCTGCTGGCTGCCCTATGTGAACAAACTCAGCACAGAGCCTGGGTTGTTGTGTTCAGCGATGCTGCTCCTGACCTGAACTTGGAAGGACAGCAGATAACAAGTCCTGTGGGAGCATCTGGGCAGTGAAGAGTTTCTGGGGCCCCCTCGGCACCCCAGAGCTGACAGGGAACATGCCACCTGCCCTGGCCCTGTGCGGTATGCCACAGGGCAGACCGAGGCCCCTCCTGCACCAGGGAATATTTCAACTTTACACTTTGATCTGAGCTGCTGGGGCTTACAGTGTGCATTGAGAGTTTGTATTTCCTACGTTGAAGGTTTTAACAAGAATTTGAGAAGTGAAACAGCAATCGTCTGGGACCAAAGAGAACTGTACTAGTGGTGCTGGGGACAGCTGGGGTGCCATGGCCACTGAGTGCCTGTCCTGGTTTAACATCACAGCGGGTTTTAGGGATGCTGGAAATGCTCAGAAAACCACAAGAGGGAGCTCACGACCCACAAACAGGGAGAAGGAGCACATGTATGTATGTATCTATCTATCTATCTACCTATCTACCTATCTACCTATCTATCTGTTTCTGAGGTCTTCTGAGACTGGCAGTTTGCCTGGCACAGAGGGTGCCGCGTGGGGCCAGGCCGGCCTGGGAAGCAGGCTGTGAGCTGTAGCCAGGCTGCAGCTGCTGCCTCTACTTGGCCAGGGGGACACGAGCCCCCCTTGCACTGGTAAGAGGTGTGAGCTCCTTTGTCAAGTACACAACCCCAAACTCATGCGACTTGAAGGCTTTTTGGCCCTGAGTTATTCATGAGGAGCCGTGGTGAATGGTCATTTCATCCTTCACCACATCCACAGCTTGCACTTAAACGCTCTCAGGAGCGCTTTCTGTGTTATATTCCGCTCTCTCCTGGGGCTCCAGGAAGATATTCTCTTTGTGACAGTTCTCTGTCAGCCTGTCCTTGTCCTCAGCCCCCTCCCTGTAGGGGGAGGTGGCAGCAGTGGGTGCTGCAGACCAAGGGGGAACTGTCCGCGTACACCACAGGACCAGGCTGAAGCCTCTGTGACGGAGTGATTCTCTCAGTGGGATCGCAAAGGCTTTACATCTTTACATCAAGGCAATGTTGTCACTCGTGAAATGTCTGGTGGGAAAGTTGCTGCTTTTTCCTCTTTTTTTTTTTTTTTTTTTTTTTCCCTCAAGTTATTGTCAATCGAGCTCCCATTTCTTCGATGGAAAAGCTTAATTTCAATTTACAATTCACATCAAGAGGCTTTTCTATCACACTGAGACTTCCTACAAGGCATCCAGTAATGTTGCTATCATTTGCATTACTCTAACAAAAAAATTTCCATCTGTCTTCCCAACCCCATAAAACTCCAAACAAATAGCAAACACTCTGAATGTCTGAACACACAATAGCATGTCATTTTTCTTCCAGCATTAGTGTGTTTTGCAGACATTAAACTACTTCCCTTCTGAAGGGTTTGAGAGACTGTTAACATTATTCACATTAAATTCAGTACTGCTGTAAGTTGGTGCTGCTAGAATTATACAGAAAATATGATGTCTCTTCTTTTCCTCAAGAGCTGAGACCACCCCCGTGCACCAGCCAGCTCAGTTTCAGGCAGTGTTTGTACATCCAGAATCGCTTCAGACAACTGGTGACACTCTTTCCCTGGGGGTCACCTGTCCTGTGCCAGCTGCCTTCTGATGCTCCACATGCCCATGGGGCTACAGTTTGCTCATCTTCCCCTCCCTGGTCATCTTGCGATCCCTCCCAGCCCAAGGGGATGTTGCTATATATTTCTTGAGGTGACAATCTCAGATCAATCTGTGAGAATAAAGCGCCTCATGCTGATGCCATCTCCATGTCTCTCCTCCTAACTACTGTAACTCATAGAAGATCATTCCATATGAAAAGTAATTATCCATTTCCACACAGCGTAAAGCAGCATTGTATGTTGGGTGTGCATCTTCTTCTGGCTCTGGTATGGGCATACTGTGTGGAACACGCGCGCTTCTCTCTGGTGATGGGGTGCCCTCAGCAGCCTGTCTGGTGCAGCAGTGCCAGGAAGGTCCTCCTGTCAGGGGCTCACCCTGAGGAGGTGAGATCATTGTCCTTGCAGAGCCACTGCTCATGTCTCTTGGGATCTTGGGTTTGGTCCATGCCTGTTTTTCTTTCAACAGGCAAATACACTACCAAGTTTTCAGTTGGCAATGTCTCATGTCTGTTGCCCCTTGTCTCATCACTGTGTATTTTTGGAGACTCGATTCTTAGGGGAACAGAGGGCCCTATTTGTCGGCCTGACCCTACCCGTAGGGAAGTCTGCTGTCTCCCTGGGGCCAGGGTCAGGGACGTTGCCAGGAAGCTTCCCAACCTGGTACGCCCCTCTGACTATTACCCTCTTTTGATAGTCCAGGCGGGCAGTGACAACATCGAAGAGAGAAGCCTGAAGGCTATCAAAAGAGACTTTAGGGGACTGGGTCGGTTAGTGGATGGAGCGGGAGTGCAGGTGGTGTTTTCATCCATCCCTACGGTGGCAGGGAGGGGTTCAGAGAGGACACGGAAAGCCCACCTGTTAAACACGTGGCTCCGGGGCTGGTGCCAACGCAGAAATCTTGGGTTTTTTGATCATGGGGCACTTTACTCAGCACCTGGCCTGATGGCCGCAGACGGGTCCCTATCTTTTAGGGGAAAAAGGATCCTGGGCCAGGAGCTGGCAGGGCTCATTGGGAGGGCTTTAAACTAGGTAGGAAGGGGGATGGGGCTGAAGCTAGGATTGTTGGGGCTGTGCCAGGGGGAACAATGGCAAGGCCGAAGGATAAGGCAATGGCCCAGCTGAAGTGCATCTACACCAATGCACGCAGCATGGGTAACAAACAGGAGGAGCTGGAAGCCATCGTGCGGCAGGCAGGCTACGACTTGGTTGCCATCACGGAGACGTGGTGGGACCAGTCTCATGACTGGAGTACTGCAATGCCTGGCTATAAGCTCTATAGAAGGGACAGGCAGCACAGAAGGGGTGGTGGGGTGGCTCTCTATATTAGAGAGTCTTTTGAGGTTGTAGAACTCAAGGCTGGGAACGACAAGGTCGAGTCCCTTTGGGTTAGGATCGGCAGGGACAACAAGGCTAGCGTCCTGGTCGGGGTCTGCTATAGACCGCCGAACCAGGATGAGGAGATGGATGAGGAACTCTACAGGCAGCTGACACAAGTTGCAAAATCATCAGCTCTTGTACTCGTGGGGGACTTCAACTTCCCTGACATATCCTGGAAGCACAACACAGCCCTGAGAAAGCAGTCTAGGAGGTTTCTGGAGAGCGTGGAAGATAGCTTCCTGATGCAGCTGGTTAGTGAACCTACCAGGGGTGGTGCCCCGCTAGACCTTCTCTTCACAAACAGAGAAGGACTGGTGGATGATGTGATTGTCGGGAGCTGTCTTGGGCAGAGTGACCACGCAATGGTGGAGTTCACTATTCTTGGCGAGGCCAGGAAGGGGACCAGTAAAACCTCTGTATTGGACTTTCGGAGGGCTGACTTTGAGCTGCTCAGGACACTAGATGGTGGAGTCCCTTGGGAGGCAGTTCGGAAGGGCAGAGGGGTCCAGGAAGGCTGGGCGCTCTTCAAGAGGGAAATCTTAATGGCGCAGGAACGGTCTGTCCCCAAGTGCCCAAAGACGAGCTGGCGGGGAAGAAGACCGGCCTGGCTCAACAGAGAATTGTGGCTTGATCTTAGGAGAAAAAAGAGGGTTTATAAGCTTTGGAAAAGTGGGCAGGCCACTAGGGAGGACTTTAAGGATGTCGCGAGGCTGTGCAGGGACAAAATTAGGAAGGCTAAAGCTCATCTGGAGCTCAATCTGGCTACTGCCATTAAAGATAACAAAAAACGTTTCTATAAATACATCAACACAAGAAGGAGGACTAAGGAGAATCTCCATCCTTTACTGGATGCGGGGGGAAACTTAGTTACAAGAGATGAGGAAAAGGCGGAGGTGCTCAATGCCTTCTTTGCCTCAGTCTTTAGCGGCAATACTGGTTGTTCTCTGGATACTCAGTACCCTGAGCTGGTGGAAGGGGATGGGGAGCAGGATGTGGCCCTCACTATCCATGAAGAACTGGTTGGTGACCTGCTACGGCACTTAGATGTGCACAAGTCGATGGGGCCGGATGGGATCCACCCAAGGGTACTGAGAGAACTGGTAGAGGAGCTGGCCAAGCCACTATCCCTCATTTATCAGCAGTCCTGGCTATCGGGGGAGGTCCCAGTTGACTGGCGGCTAGCAAATGTGACGCCCATCTACAAGAAGGGCCGGAGGGCAGACCCGGGAAATTACAGGCCTGTCAGTTTGACCTCAGTGCCAGGGAAGCTCATGGAGCAGATCCTCCTGAGAGTCATCACGCAGCACTTGCAGGGGAAGCAGGCGATCAGGCCCAGTCAGCATGGGTTTATGAAAGGCAGGTCCTGCTTGACGAACCTGATCTCCTTCTATGACAAAGTGACGCGCTGGGTGGATGAGGGAAAGGCTGTGGATATGGTCTACCTTGACTTCAGCAAGGCTTTTGACACCGTCTCCCACAGCATTCTCCTCAAGAAACTGGCTGCCCTAGGCTTGGACTGGCGCACGCTTCGTTGCGTTAGAAACTGGCTGGATAGCTGGGCCCAAAGAGTCGTGGTAAATGGAGTCAAGTCCAGTTGGAGGCCAGTCACTAGTGGCGTCCCCCAGGGCTCGGTGCTGGGGCCGGTCCTCTTTAATATCTTCATCGATGATCTGGACGAGGGCATCGAGTGCACCCTCAGTAAGTTTGCAGATGACACCAAGCTATGCGCATGTGTCGATCTGCTTGAGGGTAGGAAAGCTCTGCAGGAGGATCTGGATAGGCTGCACCGATGGGCTGAGGTCAACTGCATGAAGTTCAACAAGGCCAAGTGCCGGGTCCTGCACCTGGGGTGCAATAACCCCAAGCAGAGCTACAGGCTGGGAGAGGAATGGTTGGAGAGCTGCCAGGCAGAGAAGGACCTGGGAGTGATGGTGGATAGTCAGCTGAATATGAGCCAGCAGTGTGCTCAGGTGGCCAAGAAGGCCAACGGCATCCTGGCTTGTATCAGAAACAGTGTGACCAGCAGGGCTAGGGAGGTGATCGTCCCCCTGTACTCAGCTCTGGTGAGGCCGCACCTCGAATACTGTGTTCAGTTTTGGGCCCCTCGCTACAAGAAGGACATGGAGGTGCTTGAGCGGGTGCAGAGAAGGGCGACGAAGCTGGTGAGGGGCCTGGAGAACAAGTCCTACGAGGAGCGGCTGAGGGAGCTGGGCTTGTTCAGCCTGGAGAAGAGGAGGCTCAGGGGCGACCTTATCGCTCTCTATAGGTACCTCAAGGGAGGCTGTAACGAGGTGGGGGTTGGTCTGTTCTCCCACGTGCCTGGTGACAGGACGAGGGGGAATGGGCTTAAGTTGAGCCAGGGGAGATTTAGGTTAGATGTTAGGAAGAACTTCTTCACTGAAAGGGTTGTGAGGCATTGGAACAGGCTGCCCAGGGAAGTGGTGGAGTCACCATCCCTGGAAGTCTTCAAAAGACGTTTAGATGTAGAGCTTAGGGATATGGTTTAGTGGGGACTGCTAGCGTTAGGTCAGAGGTTGGACTCGATGATCTTGAGGTCTCTTCCAACCTAGAAATTCTGTGATTCTGTAATGTGTGGAGTGTCAGCATGTCCCCAGCGGGGCTCTGCTACAATCTAATGCAGTGCAATCACAATCCCTGTAAAGAGCACTTTCTTCATCATCAGTCCTGTTGGTTTGCGCAGAAGGTATTCAGGCTGAATGGGTGGTATACTCTTAGTTGTTGAGTTGTTTGCAGACGTTCTGCTTACGTGTTTATTTAGTTTGCTGCAGATACTTTGCTTGATAGCACGGTTGACTCGCCACAGTACAACTTTGTGCCCCTGGCAGGTGTAAATATTGGCTGATAATCATCCTAGCTTGCTTTGTAGTGTTGGGTGAAGGAAGTAAAGTAAGAAGTTGTGGGAGAGGCTTAGTAGTGAAGAGACCTGGGGAAAACAGATGTGCTGGGGAATGGGCAAGAATGGGAGAATAGGGTGCTGAATATTTTGTGTGCTGCATCCTGTACATGGGGTGGGCAGGGGCATGCTGTTGGGCATTCTTGGGACAACTTCAGCAGATGCAATTCAAGTTTCTGCTGAGGCAAACAGCACAGGGACCTGGCCCATAAGTGTTCCAGCATGCAGCGGTCTGTGCCCACTTCCCCACAGAGTGCAGCAGCAGCGAAGCACATGGGTACACTCCTTGGGCACCTCGCACACTCCCTGCTTTGATGAACCAACTGAGTGCTCATCGTGACACATTAAAAACACCCTTTTGTGTATTTATCACGCGAAGGTTATGTATTCATATCATATGAGACTTACCACAGTACTTCAGAAACAGTTTGAACTGAAGTGGGTTATTTTCTTTGCTTTTCCAATTAATCTCAAGCAGCCCCTGTTTTCTGGGGGTGAGGCTACAATTCAGATTCCAATCATACTAATTGCATACTCACTCAGTTCTTGGCCTCCTGTAAGCACAAAAGTAAAAGAGAAAGGAGATGAAAATATCTTGATGGGTTTCGTTAGATTTATGAAAACATGTGGAACTTGCAGACCTTCAGCACCTCTGTCTGTACGGGCAGCCCCAGTGGAGGAAGGCAGGGCTGCTGATCTCACTGCGTCAGGCTTTCTCCTGCCACATCTGCAGCAGGCTGCTCACAGCATCCCCAGCCTGCACAAAGGCGACTTCTGTGACACTTTGCTGTTGGTCCAATTCAGTAGAGTTGATTAGGGAAGTTTCAACAACCTTGTTTTTCATCTGAAATCCCAGTTTGCTATAACAACTTTTTTTTTTTTTTTTTTTTTTTCCTCCCTCAACCAATTGTGGTGGAGAAAGGCAGTTACATTGAATTGATGAGTTTGAAAAAACTGATTGCAGTTGAAAGAATTGTTGAAATGCTGCACTTTTGAACAAAAACCTGCTTTTTCAGTTCAGGACAGCAATTTTTTCAATTACCTTTTGAAAATCATTATAAGTAAACAATATGAAAAAACATTGAACATGTAACAAATCCATGTTTGTTAAACATTATTTAAAATGTATTTTGCACAAATTTGTTAGCTTGCTTGTTTCCCATATTACTGGTTTGCAACATTGAGAGATTGAGTTTCTCTTGGAAGGGAAAATGATAGCTGCACAGCAGAAATTAGCTGCACAGAAAATATATAATTTTATAATAAAAATATTATAAATGCAAGTCGCATTTAAATAGAGGCTTGAGAACAGATTAAATATAATGCATGTACTGCGAGAATACGGACAATGGTTTTTGTGAGCGATTATGAATCTATAGTTCTAAATAGTGGTACTTTGGAGAAAAGGAGAGAAAATTAGTATCTCTTAAAATGGGAACATAATATGCAGACTAATAACACATACTAATTTTGTTCCTGGGAGGATTCACCACTGGTGTATAGTGCCAGCCAGCCAGCCTTTCCCAGTCAGCTTCTACGGGGACTTTGGGTTAACACTTTCCCATTTGCAGTTGTGAACCCTAGACAAATACTCATTAGAGCACAGATTATGTTTTCAATTGCTGGAGTGACATAAGGCTAGCCCTTGCAGAAGTCATCAGTGGGAGCAGAGAAAGGTAATTATTGATTACTGGAAAGAATAAAGCAGGCAAAAGGTGGTCTGGGTAGGACGAGCTGACTGGAAGGGGAAGGGAACAGACCGCTCCGATGGCTTAACTGCAGCCTCATCAGGAACAAAGCTGTTTCAGTGAAACAGATGGGGATGGGGCTATAAGGCTCGTTTAAGGCTTTCAGCAACTCGAGGGAAATCTTGAGCCTCCACAAGTAGAAGAACATGTCTTTGTGCAGAGATAAGTGCTCTAAGCCACAGCATGAAAACTAGGCGTTTAGGTAATACCTGCTAATTTCCTAATGTGGGAAGGGTTTCCCAGTCTTATAAAAGTCTTCAAGAGCTTGGTTTAAGCATGAGCAGTTTGAACTGCAACTAAAATAAAACAATGCCACAGACGTGCAGTGTTCGTGAAATCTAAGTCTGGAACCTTGGTTCCTGCAGCATGTTGATTCAAATCCCGGTGCTTTCCTCACATTTACGCTCTTATCCAGTGAAAGGATTCTTGGCCCCAGTCAGTTACAAATCAAGAAAAATTTGCACCTCTCCATTTTTGTGCAAAGAAGACCCATTGAGCAAGAGTGCCAAGTCAAGTAGGAAATGCTGCTCATAGCATTAGGCCATTGTACAGCATTTGTTTTCCCATGCTGTTCCATCAGCTACCTTATTTAGACCAGGCAATAGAAAGCTAAAAGACAGATCATAGTGAGGACACACAATTTTTTTTTTTTTAATTATTATTTATTGATTTTATTTATTTATATTTTTATTTATATTTTGTTCTCCACCCCCACTATGGTTCTACCTGGAAACTTCACCCCATTGTCAATGTTTTTGGTGAGTACAGTGATCTTTCCGCTTTTTGATGTCACTGATTGCTGAAGTCATTTCAAATGCAAGGGGCTTGCTAGGCCCAAGAGCTTCATGGATAATGAAGCCACCAAAGAGGTAATTTTTGACAATGGTGATCCTATTGCATGGGTACAATTTTACTCTATGCTCAGTTTGCATATTTGAATGTTTTCAATTTGAAAAGAAAATCTGGGAGAAAACTCAGTGCCTTGGGCCCATATTGAGTGGAGGGTTCAGTTTCCACGTGTGGGTACTGACCCAAGGTGAAACATCTGTTTACTTCAGAACTTGCAGAGATAGGTGGGTTATAACATTCCAAACTGAGATAGGCCAACTTCTAGGGCTTTTCTCTTAGGTTGTCATTTTATGTTAATTGAATCCCTAATAGAGTTTAGATTTATGGCAGGTTCTATACCATGTCATATTTTAATCAATACGTATTCCAACATTTAGATGGACAGATGAGAAAATCTGCCTCATCTCTGCACTTCTGTTCTATCACCTGTCAATAATTCCTAATTTGAATCCTTCAAATGATCAGATTTATGGGTTTTAGTACATTGCATTAATCACAGAAATTAACTTTTGGGGAAAATGATGTTAAAGGTCATATGGAGTCCTGAAGGAGCAGTAACTGTCTGCAAACATGTTTGCAGCATTGATAAGATAATGCGTATTACCAAACCTGCTGATTGTTCCTTATATCAAAGGTAGTTATGTGCCAGGAGGAGATAACGCTCAAAAGAAGTGACTGCCAAAATACACAGCTCTCAGAACAGAAATGTGCTGCTGGGCTTTTTGTATTCCAGCAGGGTATGAGCAGGTCAGGCAGCGATTTGCTCAGATGAGCTACTCAGCCAAAATTTGAGGAAGTTTGTATAGCGTTCCTAATGTTTTTGCTTGCACCTTCATTTGTGCCCTGATGGTGGGGTGAGGGCTTCAGCCAGGAGTTTTGGGGGTATTGGCGATCTGCAGTCTCTGCTTTTCATGCCGCATGACATCCTTTCCTTCCTCACCAGCAGGAGTGATGTCTCCCAGCCCTCACTAGGGCCCAAGGACCAACCTTGGATCTGTGGTGCAATGGATTGGTGGGCTGTCATTAAAGCACCAGTTGCTCAGTGGGGTCTGTTTTAAATTGCACATGAATTATTCCTAACGTTTTTGCAACGTCTCATGGTATAACAGCAAGAAATCGTTTTCTTTGTAAGGAGACATACACTTTAAATTAGGGATACACTGAAGTGAAAAAAAAAAATAAATCTTGCCTTGTGGAGGGTTTGACGTTTGGATTTTCCCTCTTTCTGTGGAATCATGAGTTGTAATGTCTGGAAGGAAGAGTGAGAGGGGTTCGCTTCTCTTTCTTTAATAAACACTTAGCAAACTTCCACTGCTTTTGGAGGAGCTGGGAGGAGGCAGCGGAGGCTCTTGGCAGTTGGTGTTAAGCAGGGCACAGGGATACCTCCCGGTGCCAGCAGCCTGCGGGTGGGACAGGCCCCACCCCCAGAACAGCATGGGTGCTGTGTCTGTGCCTCTCATCATGCTCCAGAGCCCCACAGCTTTTACTTTTTTTACAAGAAATTGAAGCAATGCCATGAAACACATCCTTTATTTCTTAGACTGGAGAAGCTTACCTTTGCCTGTGTTTTATTCTAACCTGGATGTGAAAGGAATTTATCCTGTAACTTTCCAACCCGTAAAGTTTCAAGTTACAATTTGCTGTTAAAATTGTTACTGATGGTTTTTAGGAATTTGCCAGTCTTGTTAGTTTGTATGTCAGGGATGGGATGCTGGTGGGGACAGGCAGTGAGATTCACTCACAAGATACTGAAATAATTAGAAAGCTAGCAACAGCTTGTGTGCTCCCTAAAATTTTCATATAACCCCTTCTCAGCTATCTCCAGATAAGCTGCTGATTCTAATTGCCTTCACCAAAATAAGCCTGAAAAAGCTCCATTAATGTAGTTGGATCTGTGCTAGAGCTACATGGAAAGTCGCAGCCCACAGTTTTCCCATCTGCAAGAAACCAGAATGATATTAGAAATGGCTACAGTTTTACAGATATTAATTCATATTTGTGTAGTGCTTTCTAAGCTTGGAACAAAGAACAAAAGGCATTTTATTATGAAATTTGCAGAGAATTGACTGCAGAACCTAACAAGGCCTTTGCATCTTTAATTTATCTGTTTCTGTTTACCACAAGCATGTGCTAAGAAAACATGCACCAAAGAGGAAAGGTCTTGTTCCTTCTTACAGACAACTTCTTTTCCATATATATCTGTATTCATGCAAATCCATTATAAACACAATGTTGTCTGAAATACAGTAAATAAATGAAGGTAGCACAAATGTGATTTTAAATCAGTTTAATAAAATTATACATGTAGATTTTAAATCATTTTTACAGTTGATTTAACATTTGTGACTGGTTTATAGATTATGATATAGGATACTGTTTGCATCCTTGCAATTTTATTCCAATTTAGAAACAGTACAAATATTATTTTTTACTTCAAAAATGGAGCCTTTGAGAATTAAACTTGTCTTTTCTCAATATAATTTTTT
Source organism: Netta rufina (assembly GCF_964035555.1). Taxonomy (NCBI): domain Eukaryota; kingdom Metazoa; phylum Chordata; class Aves; order Anseriformes; family Anatidae; genus Netta; species Netta rufina. The sequence goes on from NC_140136.1 coordinate 20,410,198, forward strand.
TATGAGAATGCTTTAAATATGACTTTCAATATATTTGAGGACTTTATTGCACATAAAGTTATTTTAACTAGGACGTAACTAGGTCTGTTTACCAAAGTTTCTTGCCAGACATATGTAAATGTTTTCCATGGTTAATTTAATGGTGTGAAATACGTAAAAATTGTTCTTCATAATATGAGACATTTTGTAGAAGTAATAAATAATTGTAACAAACTCCGCTTCTGAGAAGTAGTGAAACATCTCAAACAGAAATAATAATGTTGGATCTATTTTCAAAAGACAGTAAAATTGTGATAAAACTCAAGATCTTCATGCAATTTCCAGTGACAAGGCAGGAGCTAGACAGAAATGCCTCACTGACGGGTCTTCCCCAGATCTGGGCTACTGTTATGTAGGAAAAAAAGAGTAATTTGCTATAGGGTATGTTAAGGGGGCTTTTAGTCTCCAAATTCACAGCTTTCTTTAATTCTTCATGTGAGCGAGCTCATGTGGAGGGAGTTTACAAGGTGCCACTCTCACCTCAAGAGGGCAAGAGCCTGCATGCCTGAAGCCACTGCTGTGAGTATGGGTGGCGAGGAGGCAGCTGGCCAACTTGCACGCAGAAGCCAGGCAGGCACTTCAGGGGAACGTCGCCAGTGAAACGGCATTTTTCACATGATAAAAGTTTGAGATAAAACACTAAGCAGAAGGCATCAGTCCAAAAGGCTTCTCAAATCATGTGCATGGCAAACTGTTCTCAGTCTGTGGTGGCAGGAATTATATTCAGGGTGCTTAATTTCTGTGAACTTCTTAAAACCTGAGCAAGTGAGCTTTTCATGGTAATCCCCGAGTCTGGGCAAGCAAAACCTACCCTTTGGATAGGGTAATTTCAAAATAGACAGAATCACTTTTGCTTGCTATTTTAAGGACTTTTCCAATCTTTCCTTGTGTGTATGTGCATGTATGCCAAGATAACCTTCAAAGCATTAAGGAATATCTGTATACGATAGCCACATGTAAAAATCAAATTGTCCCAAACAATGACAGTTATTTTAGCTAGAGTGCAGTCCAGGTGGTGAACTTCTTTGCACTGGAGATCACCAATTTAAATAACACAGAAAGGACAGATAATATGATGACCAATAATAGCATTTGTAGTTATCTATTAAAAAATAGAGTAAATAAAGTACTGCTACAGCATATGTATATGTATATATTTTATATATATATATATAGTTTTATGTAAGGAAAACTGAGCAGGCAAGGCCTACTTGCTGTAGTTTTTTCCTTGTGTTCAGAGCAGGCAGGCAAATGTTACTGCATCCATATGGAAATACTGTTTTTGCAGTAAGATCATAGGTGGTGTGGTAAAGAAAAATAGTTGTGTGACCTACAGACAGGTTCATAAGACCTTGTGTGGTTCAGCAGATCGTTTAGTGACAGCCAAGCGAGCCAGAACAGTCCGTCTGCTCTCTTCACGTACTCTTTCTGAATGGAGTAGATGTAGTGAGAACCATAAAGTTGAGGGCAAACACAGGCATTACTTTTTATTATGGCTGATTGAAAATATGCAACTATTACTGATTTTATGGAAGCCTTTTTTTTTTTTTTCTTCAAAATAGCATGTTTTACCAAATATATCTGCTTACAAAGAATACTGCCTGTATTTAGACTCCCTGTAGCTGCAGAGATGAAAAGTTCAGAAGTGCTCCTGGTGGTGCTTGTGGGAACCCTTGTTTGGGTTGCCATGACTTTGCTGTCCTCCAGGACCTGCTTTCCATAACCAAGCTAAGATGGGAGGAAGCTGGGTCATTGCTAGCACTGAGAGAGGCAATGCCATGAGTCGGGTCCCTGCAGATCAAGAAGCTGACTCCCAGAACATAAGATTCATGAAACAAGTGTATTACACTGGGGTTTTGATCTGTTTTTGTTGGTGGTGGTTTGGTTTGATTTTGATATGATGTTTAATTCCCTCTTCTACACTGTGCCTCACAAGACCGAGACCTTTTGGAGGATATATCAAATATATCCAGAGAGCTGATTTTATCCCCTTGGCGCATCAGGATGCCTCAATTTCCTTTCCCCATGCAGCAATTTATTTTACCTCAATGTTTCTCAGTTCAGTTTGTGGATCTGATGCTGGCTAATATCTTGCCAATAATGAAGATACTCCCAAAAGAAGGCAACTCTGATCACAGTCCTGGTGGTCCACATGTGGAAACTGGTCATTAGGAGGTAACTGGAAGCAATAGGCACTAAACTATTGTTCTTCTGAGTCATCACAAAATACTTCTGTGCTGCAGTTTCTGTTTCCAATCAGTTTTTCAGCTGGACATTTGCAGTCTGACTTTTTTCAACCAAAAAGTAAAATGATAATAAACTTCTTTTCTTGGGAAAAGAACTCCATCCCCCCTTTCTTTTTACACTTCATGGTAATCAATCCCCAAGTTGGAATGCACAGAATACGTTTCATTGACTAATGTACAAGTGCAGATGAAATATCATTTCGTATTTTCAAGGAAAGATTTTGCTGTGAAAAGAGTGTGCATCTGAGTTTTATGGGCATTGATGTTGCCAAAGGAAAAAGCTGTATTGTACAGGGCCCTGGAAAATATATTAAAACTAAAAATTAATTCTTAATACAACTGTGCATCCTGCATTCAATCAAGAGCAGACTGAGTATGATAGTATTGGAAACCAAAGTGCAATTTGTTCATTTGCCTGAAAAAGCAGGTAAAATATCACTAGAATTGTAATCATCAATTGCTCAGAAGTCTGTACAATGCTTTTTACAGGAGAAAAAGCTGTTTTTAACATGTTGCTTCTCTAGAAGGAGAGGTTTGGGTATTGCAGGGAGGTGAAGTAAACTTGGAGAAGCTTGTTGTTGTTAGAATACTCCCTTCTGGTCCATGGCCAACCCATGGGTCCAAGACATAAACATGGGTGTTAGCAGACAGTAGGCAGGGATGCACAGGAACATATCTCCCTTCCAGGCAGCCAGGGTGATCCCAGTGCTTGCCAGTCTGCCCCTGCACTTTTGGTGTGCACTGGATTTAGCAAATTGGCTGCCAATCCCTGTGTGTTCACTGCCACACGTGGGCTCTGAGTCCCTGCCTGCAGAGAGAGCTGGCGTTGGGAAAGCTGCCCAACAAGTCTTACGGCTGTGGAAACACAGTGAGGAGCTGAACCACTGCCTCCAACCCATCCTCCCCGGGTGCTACAGAGGAATCCTGGCTTCTGGCTTAGTTGAGCACATCACAAGGAAATAGCTTGCATGAAGGGAATAATAATGTAGGCACTCGCCTAACAGTTTTGGAAACATTCACTAGTTAATTCTCATAATGCTTCTAAAAGATATGCTTCCAACACTACTAAAAGGTAAAAAGAGGCAGGAGGGTCTTAAGAGATATCTGCCTTGCCCCTGGGTGCATCAGGAGAAAGTTTGTCAAACTGAAATTAATATTACATGCAAAGAAGAGTGTTGTCAACTAACTTCCCAAATGCATCTTTATGTCTACCTAGTATAAGGCACAATCCATAATTACTCCAATTGGGCCAGAGATCTTATCTGGAAATAGATAAGAGAGAAAGGAAGGAGGGAAAAAATAGTAAAAACTGAAAGGAGGGAGGCAATGGAAGTCTTCCCCCATACTTTCCAGCTAGTCTCATGAGGAAAAAGCAAAAACAAACAAACAAACAAACAAACAACCCTTATTCAGGTACCTTTTATCAGGGTTAAACCCAGAGATGTGGAGTGCTGCCCTCATAGTGTGGTCAGCAGCAGCCTGCGGGCCCTGGGAAGAGGTAGGGGCTCACAGCTGGACCATGACAGCTCTGACACAAGAGGGTCACCATGGTCACCGGGACAGCATGGCCCTGTTGTTTCACAGGGAAGAGACAGCGCTGGCTGTGCTTCCCCTCAAAGCAAGTGGCAGCCTGTTAATGGTGACTGCAGATGCGTCTGTGTCAGCTGCAGGGAGAACAAGCGTTTGCTCTCAGATCCCAGATGGGTGGCACGCGCCACCGTCAGGGTGGTCCTTCCTGGTGGCTGCTCTGGCTGCCTCCTGCCTCCCACACCTCTCCTCAAGCTCTCCCCAGTCTGTCTAGGCTACTACACGTATGCATGGACCTAGATCTGAGCTATCCAAGTCTTTTGAATGGTTAAATACATGGTGAAGTACTTCGTAACGCGCTCCGTATGCATCACATGTGTATGTGCAGTGCTGAGGGCAAGCACTCTTCTTAAGTATGAGATGGTGGCCAGGCCTTTAACATTTAGGAAACAAAGAAATATGTTGCTAGTCGAAGCATTTTAATAAATAGACCAAAGTAGAGACTTCACGTAAGTATGGCTTTTATTACATTTTGGAAGATGAACTTTCAGAAAGCTGGAAGTAAGGCAATCTTGTGACCTAAAATAATTAACAAGCTTCCTTCTGTCTAGGGAAAATAATGAAACAGATCATCTCAGACTCATTTCATAAAGAATTAACAGTGGAAAACATAATTAATGCCAATCAATATATATTTCCAAAAACAAATCTTGTCACATTTGGTGTGATTTTATTTATTTATTTATTTTTGATGGGATTTTAAGTCAGTTTGGTAAAAGTAGCAAGGTTGAGGTAGCAGACTTCTCTATGCTTTTGTTTCTCTGCAATGTGATGTTTTGATTACTGCAGGTACACTGATTCCAAATTAATGAACGGTTCCAAATTAATACTTGGAAATTAATATATGGTGCATATTGAATGGATTAAAGATTGCCCATCTAGTAGGGAGCTTTGACACTAGAAATGTGCATTCAGTGCTCCACTAAACTCCAGCACCTCAGGTTTTGTTCCTGGCTGCCACCGCCTCCTGGCGTGACCCCAGGAGTGCTGGTCACCTCCAGTGCTGCTTTAGAAACCAGAAGCATAGTGCAATACTAGCATCCAATCTCTTTCCAAAATCAGTTCAACACTTACTGTTGGAAAACATTACAGATTTTATAAAAAATATTATTTATATCTATATAATATATAGATATTATAAAAAGAGTATTTAATTGTGAGTCCTGAACAGTCCATTTTTTTTTGCCTGTATTTTTCTGTTTCTTTTTTTTCTTTTTTAAATCAGTTGCACGGTGGAAAATCTGGGTACTCACAGAGCTTGCTGCTAGTGCAGAGGCTGTGGTTAAGGAGCAGACATGTGGAGGCAGGACAGTTATCCACATCCCTCTGTACCAAGTTGTGACTCCGGGCATTGGACACAATCACATAGAAGAAATTTATTTAAAGACCAATGTGAGTTCACAAGTCATACTTAAAGAAGGGCTATACATTTCACTGCTGAGCAGCAGGACCTCTTAAAACAGCGCAATGCTTGTGGGGAGCGTATACTTGGAGAACATGCACTTGTTGGCTGTGGCGTTAGTGCAATCCTGCAGGTCTCAGCAGAGCCTGCTGAAGACTGTGATCTCTGCAGCTAATGCTGGCATGGTCTCCACTTCCATGGCTGTATTGGCCTTACAAAGACATGATTGTTTGAATGGGTTTGGAGACAAGCTACAAAAATGCTCAACTACACCAAATATGCCTTGGAGTGAGAAGATCCCAAGGCTCACCTTCAGTTTATCCACGTCCAGTTCTGCCATAAAGACAGAGCCTTTTTCTGAAAGTTTTGCTCTGCTTCAGCCCCCACTCTCCAGCTCAATGAACCAGCTAATTCTGGGAAGTTCCCTAGGCTGCAGGAGTAGGGAGGTCAAGAGTGACCTCAGTAGTGCCTTCTGGCTTTATAATCCAGGAATTGAGTCAGTTAGTGATGTGATTTATCTATTTTTTTTCTGATTAATTCAGTGTGTTGCTGGCACCAGCCCTGCTGCCCCCTGGCCCTCCTGGGCACACTCCATAGCCCAGCCTTGTCCTACCCACCGGTTTTGCATCAGGGGAAGCTTCATCCGCATGAGATGGGGAGTGGAAGACTTATGCCAATGCTTGGGCTTTATTTTGCGTGCAGAAAGGACAGCACCATACTATTTCTGTTGTTAAATATCTGATTTTTGAAGTTGGCAGTGTGTGCAGAGGAGCTGGAAGTATGACCTGCCAGCAAGGAGCAGGAGCTGGTGCAGGACCAGCCACACACCAGAGACTGCCAAAGGCCCAGGCGAGCAGCACTGGCCTCTCCTGAGGCACAAGGGATGGGGCGACGTGCAAACCCTGCTCCCAGCCCAAAGCTGCATGGCTGGCAGGGGCCTCAGGCTGTGCTCTGCGGCCTGGGGAGGCTGCAAAAGGTCACAAACCTCCTGAACCTAATCGCCTTGATCTGGAATAACAGAAGTTAGGATGTAATTCTCCTAAGCCAGCCAGTAGCTATACAAAAGCTAACACTGAAAAAATGAGCAAAGCCCCGCTGCCAGCCGTGCTACCTAAATTACACCCCGCAGTATCACACGACATGGGGCCCAACAGCCCTCCGCCATCCCAGCGGGTCGGGCAGCTCCGGCCTGTCTCCTGCAGCCTTCCCCGACCCCGAGGCCCTCGGAGGCTCGGGGGCGGCCGCCTTGCGCCCCCGACTCCGCTCGGCGCCCCCCTTCCCTGCGCGGCTGGGGGCGCGGAGCGGCCGCGGGGGCGCCGGGACTGGGGCCAGGGCCTGGAGGCGGCCCCGCGCTGCGCTGCGCCGCCCGCGCCTCGTGGTGTCGCTGCAGACCGCCCCGCGGCGCCCTGAGCTGCGCGAGGCCCCCCCGCGGCCCTCTCAGTTCTGGGGTGCTCGGCCCTCTCCTGCTGCTGAGCTGGCCGCTGGTTCCTAGCATTGTTCCTCCTGCAACGTTCTCTCTCCCCCCCCCCCCGCCCCCCCCCGCCCCTCCATTTTCTTTTTGAAGGTTATTCCTGCTTAAATTTGCATGGGATTCTTAATGCGGCTTTCAGATGTTAATATTTATTTGCCACCGTTTCAAAGCTGTGGGGGTAATACAAAGGGAAACTTTAGTCTATGTGTGCTGAGCGGCAGGCGTTACATTGTCCTCATGATCCAAAACACAGGCTGAACACCCCTCAGATCTTCATATTTTTCTTAATAACAGTTTTTTAGTACCTTGTCAATAACTAAATTGTCTGCTATAAAACTAAGAAACTAGTTTTCAAAATCTATTTTAAACCTTCAGTCTTTCAGTGCATACTCAACCCAAGTTCCAATAGTCATACTTTATGGAGTTGTGTTCAAAGAAAAACAAGTGAATCGAGCCTAACTTAATTGCACAATGTAAGGTATTTTCATTTCCCTGTTATCCTTTTTATTAGTTTGCCTTCTAGTTCGTAAGTGTAGGTAGTTTGTGCTGATTGCCATTTGGAGAAAAGCAGTGATATTGACAGATATCATAAATATTTGTTTATTTGAATTCAATGCAAAGAATGAGATATTTTTTTCAGAGAATTTATGAGTGCAGACAAGGGCAGAAAAAGTGTTCATAATCGTGTATGTCACTTACCCAAAGAGTGCGATTGTATGTACAAATTAGACAACTGCATGCACATGCTAAAGTGGATATTTGTGTGTTCAATCACTTAATTTGCAGGTATAGATTAAGTTAGTCCAATTAATCACTATGATAGGCCAATTTTACACAGTTGTGAATCTACTGGCATTAGAGATGTATCCCTAGAAATCCTGAAATAACCTTATAGGGAGACAGGCCCAACTTGTGCATAAGTCGTGTGTGCTTTTTTTTTTTTTTTTTTTTTTTTTTTTTTTTGGGGGGGGGGGGGCAGGAGGGGGGGGAGAAGGAGAAGAAAAAAAAAAACACTCAAAAATGGATTACATAATATCTGTTGTTACCACTTTTGAGGATCTGAGGATATTTTATTTATGAAAACCAGTTA
>NC_140136.1:20423032-20453032 GCF_964035555.1 Netta rufina
CCCTCAGCTCTGGGTCTGAGCCCTGCTCATGCTGGCCAGTCGCAGCGTTTGTTGGTCTATGTGACAACCAGCTGGGCTCAGGGGGACCCACGGTGATGTTAGAATTGCCACCCTCCCAATTATCTGCCAATGGCCTCCCACTGGCAGAGGTAGCTCTGGCAGCGCTGCCGGTGCAGGTGATGGGTCTGGTGTCCTCCTCAGAGCTTCCATCCTTCTGCACCAGGAACCAATACCATGTAAAGATAAATGCAAGAAAAAATACAAAAGGAATGAGGGTTCAAAATGAAACAGTGGCATGTGTCAGCTTTTAGCACCAAGACAACCTTCATGTATCTTTTGATGAGTCTTTTTAAGTAATGGTTAGATTATGAGGCCTTGGTTCAGAGGCAACTTATGCTCATGAACCATGTGACCATGTGTGCATTCCCACACATGTCTGCAGGATGACTTACAGGCTTTATATTATGCATAACCTTCAGTAATTTGCTGAATCAGGGCCTAAATACTGAAATAATCTTTAATCGTGCTGGCTCCACAATGAAACTCTAGAAGCCACATTTCCCTCTCAGTGTCTTTCCATAAGACTCATCAATGATAATGGAGTTACATTAGGCACATCTAAAGTTAATTATACAGTTACGTCCCTCTTGGCCCCTGTTTGTCAAAGAGAATAGGGTAAAAATATTCTGTTTTCTAACATCTATTTTTTATTTTCATTTGGATTTTGGTCTGCAAATCAGATAACAGAGTAAAGGGCACGCTAAGAAGACCATGGGCAGGTGGGTCTGGATATTTGTCAGCTGTGAATGAGCTTGGGAAATGTTGTGTTAAGAAAACGTGCAGAAAAAAATAATCTATAAAAGCCAAAGGAAATTGAATATTTAAGGAAGTTTGTTAATAAATGATAGCAAAGCTCTTCTTTTGTAAAATGGCTTTAAGGTGTGCTGATTTATATCAGAGTATGGGTCTAAAGTTATGCTTTGACTGGTAAAATAAATGCTAATGCTCACTAAAATGTCAGGAATTTGTAACATAGAGACAAGATGAGTGAAGCAGTAGATCTACAAATTCTGCAGTTCACTGCAGGTTCAAAAAAAGAAATGTAGTTTTCTATTTATTTATTTATTTATTTATTTTAAATTGTCATTATTGTTATTGTTATTTTTGCCATGATCTCACAGTTAAATATGGTGAACCCAAATCCTCTATCACAGGTGCAGGTATCTGAATGTTTTGCTTTTGGTATATCTGCACAGTATGGAGGGATGCCAGGTTTCTGTGGGGATCCAGTAGCTTTGACATACTCCAGTTTACAATACCTGAAGTGTGCTCAGCTGCTAATGCATTTTGCATGCAAGATCACTGTGCTTCAGTGTGACAGCTAAGAAAAATATAATTTTTATTTTTAATTGGAACAGGATATGATTTTGCCAAAAAAAAAAAAGAAAAAAGAAGAAAAAAAAGAAAAAAAAAAGAAAAAAACATTTTTTTTTTTGTTAAAGGTTTATTTCACAAGAGGCCAGTCAAAAACCATCTAGTACTTAATAAAGCCAGATTCCTTCCTGTGCGTTCCTGTGTGACCCTGTGGAAGCCGGTGGGAGCTGCGTATGAATACTGAGGGCAGGATTTTGCCCTTAGGACTGAATTTTCCCACCGACTATTCTTTTAGACTGTCTTTTGATTAACAATCTGTTTGCAGCAGGCTAGGGCCAGAGAGGTGGTATATACCCCACTGCTCAAGTCTGTGGCAAAATATTCTATGGAGAGCTACTTAATAAAAATCAACTTGCTCCACTAGTCATTGAGAAATACCTCAACTGTTAGCAATCAATTGAGGGCTGAGTTTGGAGAAAAAAAAAAAAAAAAAAAAAAAAAGCACAAAAGGACATCAAAGAGGTTCTCATTCCTAGTCTATTGCTCTATTTAAGGGTCCTATAATTCGGTGAGGTTGTGTGCTAAATAATTTGTAAGCCTTCAGAACATCCAGGTTATTGTTTGTGGACAGATGGTGCATCACATTTTATTGCTTATTCCTTCTGTGGTTTCTCATATGCAGGACTGATGTGCACTCTGAAGTCTTTGTTTCCTTGCTAAAATCTCTAATCTAAAACAGGCAATCAAGCACACAGACAGTGCTTCAGAAAGCATAATCATAGTTTTAAAGGGGGAGGGGGGAGGGAGGGGGGGGAACATTTCAACTGCAGTTAAGAAGCCGATGCGTTCCCTGACAATGCAAAAGGTTATCAGAAGTATTAAAATAGGAAAATATATATAGAATTCAGAAGCCTTGAGGAGAGCCTGGGCTTGATAGCGGTGTAGGTGTGCCTTTTCCCGGAGTACCTGCTTTGTATCTTGCTCTTGGCGGAGCTGGAGCAGTGAGAGCCTTTGGAGACCGGCTTTTGCTTTCACCTTGCCCCCCGGGACTGGCAGTCTTTGTCTCCTACAGGCAAGTAGCAGCCGTGTTGTGATCCTGGAACCGTGGCTGCCCCGAAGAGTTAAATCATGTTGATATACAGGAAGGAAATGGAATAGACTAACTCCGTTCTTTTCTTCCTACGGATTTTTCTTTTTATTCTGAAGATAGAATTACTGTTTGTAAGCATCTGAAAGTCATTAGTGGCTCTGCAGTCTGTCAGGTGCCGACGCAAAAAACTGCTGAAACTGAACGGGTTCCTGTGCAGAGTGCTGGGAATTTGTCATGTGCTGATGAGCAGTTATAATAATATATGAGCAAATCACAAGCATTCTGCAAATTAATCAAATTTTTTTTCCCTTCTCCCTTGTCTCTGGGAGAGTGGCTTTGCCGGCAGACGTAGGTGAAGCAGTTTTACTCACAGATGGTAGCTCTGGCATCAGATGGAATTTATATAACAGTAATTCTGATTTCCTGCCAAAGTAGCACTGAAAACACCAGGGAGATTGTACAAGACAAGTCATGTGGTTTTGCTGAGCTTGTTGTGGGAAGTTTAAGGGAGGAAATCTCAAATTTTCCTCTTTGCATTTATTGTTTTAGCCTGAAGGGCCAGAAATTGTACGCCATTCTGCCATAGGCGAAATCCAACACATCTTTTTTTATGGATTGCGCTGAAAGAGTGCTTCACAGCTGTTAAAACTGCTGGCAGGGGGAGAACCACATGCCTCCTTACCCTTTCTCTTTCCTTACAAGAATTAAAGGAGGGAGGGTTCAAAAGGTTGCCGCATTACACGGTGGGGAGAGGCAGGGTCTCCCTCTGCAGGAAGCAGTGCCATGTTCACTTACTGCTTGCTGCTCCACAGGGCCTTGCACAGATGGGGGGCTCCCCGCGCCTCCCTCCTGATGGAGAGCGCCTTGTTTCCTGAATGAGGTGACCTCAGTAGATCCAGGTTGTTGGCTGCCTACCTGCCAGCAGTTCCGGTGTGATCACTAAAAGGCAGAAGGGGGATTTCTTTTTTTTTTTTTTTTTAATTCATCCAGGGCAGGAGTGCGACAAGCTTGTTCTGCTGCCGTATGTGCAAGTGTGGTGGCAGGTCCAGTCCTGACCTTGGTCAGACCCGCTTGGATGTGTTAAAATTGCAGGGTCGTGAAGAGGATGTGAGAACAGAATCAGACCTCGTAGCTTTTGAATAAGATTGTCTTTTTTAAAAGCAAAAGCAGTCTTCCCTAGAAAAATATTACAGTACTCTTCTAATAGCAGTGTATTGAGTAATGCATGGGGCATCGCAAGACTGCTATGACACTAAAAGAAAAAAATAGAGGAGAGCAGAACGGGAGAACTTTCAGGGGCTGTTTTTAATAAAGAGGTGAATTCTTTCTGCAGTAGGAAAAATGATAAAAAGATGGCGTATCAGCTACATTATGCAACAAAGTAATGCTGCTGTGTTTTTATAATGTAAGGCACTGCCCATTTGTTTTGGTTTACGTGACTGCAGTGAAATAAGTGGATTAGACTGAAACTTTAGCATGCTTCATTGCAGCTGGTTGCAGACATCTGTCATTCCTCAGCCATACATTCTGTATCATGCCAAGAAGAAAAAGCAAAGTCTGACACCTTTCATTTTAGAAAGCCTTTTATAGAAAAGAAAAGGAGAAGGGGAGAAAACATTTCCTTTGTGACTTAATAAAAAAGACGCTTTTTCTGTGACAACCTCAACAGTACTTTGCAGAGGGAGAGGTCCAGAAAAGTTGATGCTCAATTTATCCTTTGCAGAGTTAATTTTTGCTGTTTGAGCTCCTGATTCATTGAACGGGGTATGATTAAAATAAATGTTATTTGTGCGAGTGCACGTGTTCCACTTGTTCGCCTGCATATGAGGCGCACCTGGCAAGGTACAACCTGTCTGTCTGTCAGGCGTGCCTCAGGCCAGGCAGACAAAACCCCACAAGTGGGTCCTGGGGGCAGTTCAGCAGAATGGGGAGTGGGGCCGTGAGCCACTTGGGGCAACTTGAAGGATTAGCTATTAGAGAACTGGGTATTTATTTACTTAAAGTGGTCTGTATTACTTCAGTCTCTTTACTAACGTGTCATAGGTAGAGAGTCATGAGTTTTGTGACAAGCTATAATGTCACAAAATACCACCTAAATTACCCAAGTTACATAACAGCTGCAATTAAAGGAGAATATGTTCATCCTACATGGCATTATACCTGCAGAAAGCATTCATTCTATCTTCATGTCCCCCTTCAGCAAACTTAATAGCACGTGCCTTGCTCTGTGTCCTCTGGTTTAGGTGACTGGTGGGACATGGGACTAGTGGAGGGTTCCTGGTTTTTGCCTTTCTGTACATTTGGGGGCAGCCATTCACATGGGGCAGACTGTGCAGTGCCCTGATCCAAGCTAGCTGAGGGCATGACATGTTGAAATGTGGGCAGGAAAATTTTAGAAAGCTGAGTCTGGGATTTTTTTTAAATTCCATTCCACCAGATAAAATAAGCTCAAGACAGTTGCCCAGAGTGAAAAAGAAAATGCTATTGCATTTATGAATTGCTAGGCAGAATAAAGGCTATTTGGTAGCAAACTATAATCACTGGCAAGGCCTTTCCTATTAGCAACTCTGAGCTGCATGAAAATCCCAGTGCCACCAGTACAGCATTTATATCATAGCTACATTAAATCTAAATAGAGCTTCATACTAGAAGTCCTAAATGATTCCTGAAATAATAAATACTTACTGAGACAATTAAACAATATGATAGAATATCAGACAGAAAACTTGTGAATGACCTAGTAGGAAAACCAAGATATTTTGCTCAAGGGGTTAGAATGTGAACGTGCTGTTATTAACATGATTAAAACACGTAAAGGAGTGAATAGACAGCAATTAACTGAAATATGTAAGTAAAGAAAAGGTGGGACACCGAAGATGTAATTTTGATAAAGAGAAGAGCTCAGGGTTTCTTAAAGAACAACCTGCTGCTTGCATGGGATGGGAGGTGAGGAGGAGGAAGGCCATCGGGAGCTGCAAGCTGCTTGCTCCCAGGCTCAGGTGCTCCTTTTCCTCAGCTGCATGGCCTTGCCTCTGGGCTCAGGGGAAACATAAGATAGATGCTGCCAGAACTGCAGGCTAATGCTTGTGGTTTGGGCCAAATGTTATGAGTTTCGGGTTAGGAAGCTGATTGCGATTGAAGAGTTTCTGAATTGTAACCATTGCCATTATAAATTCAGTCAGAATTCATTGCAGCTTACTCTATACAACAGGTACCGAGTGCCCTTGATAAGAGCTCTGTCCTCCACTTACGTGTGTAAAACAAAGTAAATAAATATGAAAAATTAAATATAATTAAATTTACCAAAGCATGGGACAATGATAGTCTGACATTTCAAGCTCAATCAATGACAACGTTCCCACTAACCTTGTTTGGAGCGTGCTGAGACACCAGGCTCGTAACTCATGTTGTCACAGCCAGAACCAGGCTGGTGCTGCTGGGCACGGCCACCTACTCAACATGGGCGGGTCTGTAGAGAGCAAAGTCTGAAGCTGTTTTTCATGGGAATTTTGGCTTTACAAGGTTCATGTAATGTTCCATATTTGTTTAAGAGCCTTTTGTCTGGTAGTGATCCTTTCCCCGCCCCCCCCCAAAGAAATATCCCTTTCCCTTCTACATCAAAAGTTGCTGTGTGAAAATCTTACTCCCCTGAAAAAGAAGCAAAGTTTCTGTTTAGTGTCTGGAGCTGAACAAGCCTGCAATTTTTTCAACTTTTCAAGAAATGTAAAATGTTTGTTTTCCTCAGAATTGCAAGTCTGCATTATATTATTGGTGACTTAAGCTCTTTTGTAATTGCCTTGTATTTAGTGTACTGCAGAGGGCCAGCAAGTTCCTCACTTTATGTCCAAATAGAAATAATTTCCATGCTTTACATAACAAAGCATTAGTGTTAAATTAGTGATGTTTTCCATAATTTTATGACCAACTTGTTTAATAAGTTTAAAGCATGCATGTGAAGGAGAGTTTCTACATGTTACTCTTTGTTACAAGTGTCCATGTGGTCACTAGCCTCTGTCCCATACCCATCTACCTTTGGCTGGTTTGCATATCAAGTTTTTGTGTTTTTCTCTGCCCTCTTTTGGTTTAAAAAAAAATAATAAAAACAAAAAACAGTTTGTGACAATGACTGAGTGTAATCTATTCAGACAGGAATTGGACTGTTACTTTAAATGCAATTTGTGATTTTGGGGTCATGTGTAAAATTAACTCAATCTTTTAATACATTCTAAAGACAGAGTTTAGCATCAACTTTTGCTTTTCCCTGTCATCATTAAACACTTCAATATGCTTATTGGTAAGTTGAAATAGCTATTCTGTATAAGTTCTGTATAATATACTAAATCAATAACAGAATCCACCTTTGATCATATTTCAGAAAAGCCACATAGGTATCTGAGAGTCTAATTTGCTTCAATGAATGGAGGGGTTGGCTTGTTTGTTTGTGTGTTTGTTTTAAATAAGATTCTTGGAAATAATTTATTTACAGATGAGGTCTTCTATGCTCCAGCTCTTCTGCAGCCAGTGATGGTTCAGTCCTTTACCACCCTGGCACTGCAGTCACCTGGGGGACCGAGGGTGCCGCTCTCTGCTTGTTCCTCCCTAGCAGCACACAAGTGCAGAGGGCAACGTGGTGGCTTTGAGCTATGGGGTGACCTGAGGACGGTGCCATGCACCTCACTGCTCCCTACAGGGGACTCCTGCTGGATCACCAGCCTGCTATGATGGACTTCACAGGTGGATGAATCCTACTAGTTTTAGGGCATTTCTCTCCAAAAATACTCAATGCTTTTATTTAGGATGAAGCTGGTGGCTGTATTTTGCCATGATCTTAAACCCAAATTATCTTTTCCTAGTTAAGGTCTTTCCTGTAATGTGCAGAGAGAAAAAGGTTTCTCCAGGTGGCAGTTAATGCTTTCAGACCTGAGCTGTCCCAGAAGCATTTGCTCTGTATTCCCTAGGGGGAATTTAGGTAACCAGGTTTCTCTGTTAAGTGTTGAGGTGATATAGGATGAGTTCGAGTCTGATGCCTCTGATAACAAACATTTCTTCCAGTTATTTTTAGGACTATATGTATTGAAATATATTGTATATATGTATATGGATTGAAACTGTGATTAATGATGGACCCTACTTGAATGGATGGTGGTAAGTGGGCTGCTTTAGGTGTCCCGCAGCAAACACACAACCCAAAGCCTTACCTTTGGCAGCTGAAAATGTTCCTAGGCCTTCCTAAAATGCAGATATTTATGCTTCTCTATATATACTTCTACAGTAAATCATCCAAAAAGCCTTAGAAAATGCTTTTAGTTTGTACAGCTTTTCCTGGTCAACTTAAAATAGAGGGTTTTAAAAATCTAATTTCCTTTTTTTGTAATCCAATAAACATATAAACTTCACAGAATATTGCAATTTTCCCAGAAGACCATGTTGGTTGGTCCTGGACCTGTGTGTAAATACTTTTGAATTGTTTTATAAAAACTTTTATTACATATATGAACCTGATTGGACATACTTTAATCTGTCTGGTATTTTGGGAGTTTCATAAAATGCATATTTTGAGACCAATAAAATGGAATGGCTCTCAGAGCCATTATTGTCTATTGGACAAATATATCTATTCGGCATTTTCACATCCATACTCTTAGGCTCCAGATCAGAATGGCTTTAGAGCCATTCTGCTCTCCTGGGTAATACAGACAGGGTTTGGGACGTTAGCTGTGGATAGTAAATGTATTTATGAAAATTTATATGTTAAAAAAAGGAAATCTCACTAGCCAAGATTTAAATGAAAATAGTTCTCCCTTTGCAAATGCTCGTTATTGTGCTATGATAGTGTTACTTTAAAATGGGAGTGCTTACAAAGGCTCTGGAGTGGCTCAAAGTCTTTTGGACTTGTTTTGTGGAAAGCATGTGGCCATGTTTGCTAGTTACTATTTCTGTGGCAACATACGGTTCTTCTGTTTAAAGGTGATTGTGCCTCAGACACAAATTTACATGGGAAAAAATATTTAAAGTAGCTCTTTTTGTGGCGGTTGGGCTCAATGCAGGTTTGCGTGCAGCTTGTTGACCTTGGAGTGGAGCTGATGTGTGGTTACAAGGACCCCTTCACCAGTGACTTTTTGGGACAGGGCATCTCAGTGCCATCCATCCTATTGCACTGCAGCCAATCCTGCCAAGAGTGCCTGGCCATAGCCCACGGCAGTCCTGGTTGTTTGGGATTGCTACAAACCTCCAGCATCCAACATATGAACTGAAGAGATCTGTCTCCAAGAAAGTCAGACCTTTGGGGCTTTTCAAGTATTTCTCAGTGAGGGAGTCATTTATTTGCTTTAAAGAGCTAATGGCTGTTGTTTCTGATTTTCACCGCAAGGATATTCTTAAACTAAGCAAAGAAATATGAAATGAGTTTGCCGTATTGCATCCCAGTAAATGCTATAGCCATTGGCCATCTAAGGAAAAACATTGTCAGATAATCATAGGCATTTTTGCTTTTAAGGGAACAAATGTCATATCTAAGAAACACAGTATTTTTGGACTTAATTATAATTTATAGTACATTGCATAGCATTTGTTTTCTATTCATCATTTTATTGCTCTTCTGCTTTTTCGCTAAATTAATGCATTGAATTGTGTGTCTGTATGTGTGTATCTGTGTGAATATATGTACAGATATGCAATATAATAAAAAGTGGTGTAGTGGGGACAACAGACGGCTTGTGTGTGATGTATTATTGGCGTTTTTCTTTCAAATTACCATTTTCTTGCTGCTTTGGGAGAAAGCCATGATTTTGCTGTGATTAGTACACTTTTAACAATCTGGAATAAATTCCTGATCTTATTCATGTGACTAGTCCAATGCCCATTTTTATGTTTTAGTGCAAACCCCTACATATGTGCCTGTAATACCACGAAAATACGATGTTTCTTTGCAGAATTTTTTATAGAATTTGGATGCTGATCAAAGATTTTTAGAAGTGGAGAACTAGTGCAGCTTGACCACGTAAATTATTTTTTTTTTTTTAATGAAAAAGACTTTAGCATGTATTGCTCTTTCTCTCTCCATCGTTTGTGTATTCCGTTGTGCTAATCTTAAATAATGGATCCATATCAAAGTTAATAAATTAGGAACTATTAGCAATTTGGATTACAGTAAGTAGCCCAATGACACTATGTTGATATTGAGTTTTTTGTTTTTCAACAGTACAGTTTGAGTTTTAAAGATAAGACAAAACAAAATAGGTTTGGCAAATATTTGAATCCCTAACAACTCAGTAATGGGTAGCAGCTTTGTTTAAATCCCAGGGCCCGACTTTAAGTGCATTTTCCTTTAAATGGTCATAAAAAACAGACTTTAAGATCCATGATTTTCTCAAAACCTTCATTTCTGCCTCCATTCGATTGAAGCACTGTGTTGCACTACATCAGTCATGCCATGTTATGAAACCTAATGTGATGTGACAGATGCAGGCTGATGTGATGTGTCACAAAGCAACGTATCAGATCACAGACTTGAAAGAAAGAAAACAAACTTTTCTTCTCAAAGTCTAAATTAACAAAGCAGCATATATTTTTTTAAAAGATGGACTAGTTTCAAACACTGGGGGATTTTTCTATATACTGGTTCCAGAGCAAGGTTCTCTGTTCTGCCCAGGAAGTATGTCCAGTCCAGGCTCCTTGCTCTCTTCAGGGTACAGTTAAAATTAGGGACAGTCCAAACCATCTCAGCACTGCTGACCTTTCTGGGCCTGATCCTAAAACGTTTGGATTGCTTTCAGAGGACTGGTTCAGCAGGTGCTGAAGGTAATCACCCCTTCTGAGGCAGTCTGCCCCACCTAAAACTGTTACAGTTCTTGGAGTCCAGCTACCATTGTTGTCATTTTAACTATTTTATTAATATTATTTTGTGCAAATTCAATATTCTTAGTATCTCAGCTTCGGTCAAGAGGATTACGAAGTCCCTTCACACACTTAGTTGCATACTTTGTAGCATGTTACTCTGTAATGGGATTATTTCAGCTGCAAACATTATGCTGTCCCCTATCCTTTTTGATTTTTGATCTGAGAAAGATGTACCATAATTTGTTCTCTTTGTTGGCCCACCTTTAACCTAATTCTGTTCACGACAGATGCAATGCATTGCATGTTACCTCCTGAACTATCAAGAAGAATTTTTTTTAAGGGCTTTCTTATAATTTTATTGAAAGATATATACTGGGTAAAATATATATGAACTATAGCATGCTAAGAAAGAACCTACCAACCACTGCTAGATAAAATGTTATAAATTTATTGCCAAGTTATCTAGGAAGGGTTATTTTAAGAGCCTGCTGCCCACAACAAGTTTTTGAGCTATAGTTAATAGATGGGCTACCTAAGAGAAATGGGCGTTATTCTTCACCCCTTAGTTACAAACAAATTGCAGATATTGTCATCTTTGCAAGTGAAAATAATCTCTAGTTTTTGTACTACTTCTGCTGTAAACAATGTACCACTTGCTTTCCTATGACCCTCACTCTGTATACATATTTATATATTATTCATACTAGATTAAAAATGAATGTGCTCTTTACCACAGTTGTACTGCATAGTGACAGTACAGATTAACTTATTGTGTACTTACTTTTCACAAGGCAGTGATGTGAAATTTTGATGGCCTGAAAAAGTAAGTTGTGGGGGAGGCAACGCAGAACTGAATCCTTCTAGGTGCATTTTATATTGTCTGATTTAGTAAAGTTGGTTGAATTAATAAATGACATTCTCTGTATGGAGTTACACAGGCTTGAACTTGGTTGTTGGTGGGCAGAAAGTGTTTGCTTCTATCCTGGCACATATGAGGCTGTTAGTGCCATCCGTGCTCTGTGGATTCCTTGTTTAAAATTTGTGGGGGGTAGTCCAGGCACAAATTGGTCATTTAATGGTAGCTGCTTATGGGCAAAGAGTTAAGAGCTGTCTGGTGAGATCTTAAGCTGTTGGCTAGCAGTACACATTCTAGCTAGAACTGACCAATTTTTTCCATGATTGTGTCCGTGCTCCCTGCGTGCTGCTGGTGGAAGCAGTTATCAGATGTTATGTCCTGGGCACATCCAGCTGTTGGCTGTAGCAGCATACAAGGTCCAGAAGGGCAGGATAGTCTTTGGCTTTTTCCATAGCATTGGTAAGAATGGAGTAAATAAGACTCGAGGGCAAGTTGTACCATTAGTCAAATCTTAGCAGCGCATCTTCCATTCTTAGCAAAGGGCAGTCATTGGATGGTCAAACGAACCACAGGGAATACTGGAAGGGAGCTGGTAGTGTGGTGTGGATACAATCATGCTAGTGATTGTGACAGTGGCAGGCCTTTATCTTTTGCAGAAAGGGAAAAACCACTTCAGTTCTTCACAGAGCAAGTTTCCTTCTCCTTTACCCAGTGCTTCATCTGTTGTTTCAGCACTGTGTGTGTTCACAGTGTTTCAGCACCTCCCTGAGCGGAATATGCAACAGCCACTGATTTCCCTCTGGTCAGAGGTATTACCCTGGAGGGAAAAAAAAGAAGAAAAGAAAGAATCCAGAACTCAGCTGTGAATTCTGGTGACTGTTTCTATCTCTTACAATTAAAGAAGGAGATATAATGATTTTATTACTTTTGTTGTTGTTGTTTTTTCCCTGAGTTTCCAAGTATTTCTAGATTTTCTGAAACAAGATCCAATTTTCTCTGGACCTTCTTCACATCCAGACAGTTTTGAGAGGGCTTCCAGTTTTCAAAACTAATATATTCTATTTTTTTCAAGCATATTTGTGGTCCTGTATTGATTTTAGGACTGATCCTAAGAGGCACTAGGGACATCTTCAGGCTCTTGTTTGACTATTTCCTCATATCTTTCAGTTGATTTTTTTTTCTATAAAAGCCCAAACCATTTTCTGTAACTTTTTCTACATAGTTCTTTTTTCCATTGCTATTGCTATGAAATTTTCCACTGAAATTTAACTTTGTAAAGATTAGCAGCTTGTAGATTTCATTGCTTTTTCCTTATGAAGTTGTTGATGGAAATGTCTTTATTTACCCCAGGAGAGAATGAGATCAACCCAATCTCTGTCCCCAGATTCATGCATAAATGTGCATATTAGAGGCCTTGAGGGTTGGCCACCCTTTTGGCAATCTTTAAATTGTAAAAGCAAAGGATGGAAGGACTTTTTCATCCTTGTTAAAGGAAACTTGCCTGTAGTCATGAAGCATTGGTTTTGGGTAACTGTGTACTGGACTTGATGCTTCTTTACTCTGAGTAGCGGGCAGAATGTTTGGGGGAACTCAGCCTGGTATTTTTGTTGTTACAGTAAAAATAGCAGATTATTTGCGCAACCCAAAGCACTGCTGGTTCAGGTGAATTTCCTCTGCCTGAGATGCTCATGCTTGTGTGCCACCAGCAGTGCAAGGCTAAACCCAGCCAAGGCTAACTCCCAGGCTGTGAGTGCTGCGGGAACATTCCTACTCCTGTACAAAGCAGCATTAGACCAGTGCATAACCAGTATCCATTTGCTTTTCCATTACATTACCACCTAAAATTGGTCCCAACCCCTTCCCATGAAGTGGGGAGTGTAGTCCTCTTCTGCTACACTAGCATCTGGTTTGTGCCCGCTGGGTAGTAACACAACAGCAGAGGAAAATGTGCTCTTCAAATGTGGAGATAGGGTATTGTTTTTCACTTATTCTGGCTTTATGTAGACAGTCTGGCACATTTATTTATTCATTTATTTGAGCAAATTAAAGCAAGCTAAGTGCATTTGACCTCAGATGGTCCTGGTTTAAGTTAATTTGAGAGACAAAGCTCATAAAGTTCCAGTAAAACACATCAACAACTTCCCAGCATAGGTTGAAATGTGATTGCTGAAACATAACCTCCAAAACCAGATACAGCATGAAGATTCAAAGTCACAATAATCTGAAAAATATGAGAGAGCGTAGTGATAGAGTTACTAAAAGTGATATCTTTCATTCATGCCTTCATTTTGCAGACAGTTGCTATTTCACACACAAGAAGTGCATCTATCAGATTCTGTGCATTAACATTCCTTTTTTAATCTGGTTTGGACATTTATTTTGGAGCTGGTGATAACCTTGTGCCCCAACCCTGCAAACACATCTCTGCTTGTGTTTCTTTACTCACAGGAGTAATCTCACTGGAGTAAATATTTGCAGGTTTGAGGCCTCGATTATCTCAATCCATTATTTCTTTCCATTAAAAAATAATCTGTGTGATTAAAATAAAACATACAGTTCTTGACTCAGAAACTCACCCAAAGACAAAGTATGGTTGTATGGTTATTAGATGAAGGGTCTGTACATTGTCATCCCTGAACTGCACTTCAATAAAAAAGATAATTAACAAGTCTAGAAGGCAGTCTAGTACATGATTGCACCATATTTACAAGAGTTTAGTTTGGATCATGGGCTGACAGATTTACAGCTGGGTGTGAGGAGGGAGACAAAATAGCTGCACTTTTCCCAAAAATCTGAAGCAGAGGCTTTTAAAAATGCAGTTTCTTGAAACCAGCAAATCACAAGCAGCACAAATTTCTTATTCTTGCTGAAGTCACACAGCAACTTCCTTCAGCAGGAGGGCTTTCAGCTGTGGCGTGTTTCACCAGAACATTTACTGTAAACAGAGAAAAACTAACCAGCCTTTTGTCCTTTGTGCAGGTCACCGGCCCTTCCAGTGCCGATACTGCCCATACAGTGCCTCTCAGAAGGGGAACCTGAAGACCCACGTGCTCTGCGTCCATCGCATGCCTTTCGACAACAGCCAGTACCCGGACCGCAGGTTCAAGCGCTCCCGGGCAGACTCGGAAGCCCCAGGGAGCCTGGAGGAGGCTGCAGGCCGGGTGGGGGGCTCAGCTGAGCAGGCCGAGGAGGGTGGCCAGGCCCAGGAGTAGGGCTGCCAGGCCCAGGAGTAGCGCACCCGGCCAGGCCCTCATGCTGTGCGGGGCTCTGGCTGTGTACTGGGCCTGAGGTGGCTGGCTGCACTGCGGGCAGAAGAATTGTGTGCCAGCTTCCAGATGTGTACAGGATGCTCCCAACATTTAAGTATATATATATGGATACGTATGCACGCACGCATATATATATATTTACACACATGTGCTCAAATACGGTCATATACCCATTAAATATATATCTACATTCGCACACACCCACACGATCCCTCTGTGTGTGTGTGTGTGTGTTTAAGTATATATATTACACATGCAAAATAAATCTCCAGCCCTTGAAAATGGCTGCTAAACTGTTACCTGGCAACAAGTACTTCCAAACAATGTAGGTGGGATAATAAAGTGATCTAAAAATGCTAGGGGGCCGTTAGTTATTAAAAAAAAAAAAAAAAAAAAAAGGGCAATTTCAAACTTTGAAGTGGTCTTTGTCCAAAACCAATGCTCTTAACAGAAAAAAATGATAGTGTCTAAACGATTTAGTGTTGCCTTGAAGATTGAGGGGCTGTGTGTTTTCATTGTTGAAAACACCTTTATAATATGACACCAGCTGCTGTCATTTGCCTAGCATAGTAATGAGATGTGTTGGTAGACTGCCATGGTGCCAGTCTGACTGGAGCTGTCATTGCAGAGAAAATCAATTTGAGTGGTGTTGCAACTGCAGTACAGGAGAAACCCTAGATGGCCCACAAGCTAGGGTCAGTACTGACCTGTACTGACAAGTATTGCGATATTATGTTTTCCCATTTTTCTTTTTTCTTTTTCTTTTATATATATATATATGTATATATATATATATACACACAGCCAAATGAATCAGTGGTTAAAAAATATCTGCATCCCAACATGTGACTGCAGATTTGAAGTGTAATTCCATTTTTTTTTAATCATCTTGCAGTATTGAGGGAAATGCTTTTATACTTTTTTTTTTCCTTGTTGATGAAGAAGTAAGTTGCTATAAAAGTAAAAGTACAATATATAGAAATGTTGTTTAGTGAAACTAGTCAGCCTTATCTGTAGAAGGTGCTGGTGAGAAACAGATTTTTATTACATAGAGGGTTCGTACTTTTTCTTTTTCTATTCTTTTCACGTTGTTTTCTATTAAATTTCCTTTAAATTCCTGTTTTTATACTTAAATGAAGGATTCCCTAGCCACAGTTAATTTTCATGTGTTAGTTTTTATATAAGTGTTAAAGACATAGCGCAGAAGTTTCTTCTGGAGCAAGCTCTTATAAAGTAGCTTCACCAACACTATGAATCCAAATTTCCTGCTCTTTGTCTCTAATGAAGAAAAGTGTTTTAGCTGATTTTTTTGTTTTGTTTTTGTAAAGCAAATCATTTATATATTTTTTGCAGATTTTAGCTTTTTTATTGATTGGATGCTCCAAATTTATTAAGTTCTTTGCCACATAAGAAGCTTTTGAGAATCTATAATGAACCACATACATTAGAAACAACAAAAAAGTAAGAAAAATAACTAAAGTTTTATACTGAAAATCTCTGAATGGCATAAAATTTTAGCCTTGTAATGTACTTCCTTTGATAGAAGCAAAATTGGTGCTGTTTATTGTGAAGGTAGAGAAGTATTAACTTCTTCTAAAACAAAATCATCCAGACTTAAAAAAAAAAAAAAAAAAAAAAAAAGTCAATATTTCTTTGCAGGCTGGGAGCACAGAGTAAAACCCCAGGGCCTTAAAACTTCAGCTCTGCCTAAAGCAGTTTACAAAAAATACTAAACTGCAATCAATGTAAATAAAATTCTTAGCGCTACCCTGAGACTGGAAAAAAAATCTCAGGCTAATAAGGAATACGGTTTGCATATGCTGTCGGAAATGATGTCATTCAACTGAAGTTTCAGTTTAAATGAGGTCACTCTGTAACTTGGACCCATCTGGCACAGAGCAAGCTGCTTTTCTTGTTTTTCTAGTATAGTTCTCACTGCCTTACTTAAATCGAATTGATAAACTTAATGCAACTGTTTCTATGATCCTAGATAAAGGATTAAAATGTTATTGAAACTTTCTGACTGTAGTAAGCTTTAGGATTTTAACTGCACTACTGTGTTTGGTGACTGTGTCAGTCGCTTGCTTTTGTGTGTTTGCGCCGCCTTCAGTATCTTAGCAAAAAAAAAAACAAAAACAAAACAAACAAACAAAAAAAAGCCCACACTGCCCCCATTCCGTTTCTTGCACTTTTGGAGCTCTTTCAGTATTCTTTTGTGTCTTCTGAGCATTTTCAGGTACGACAGGCAATAATTCTGTTTGTGACACTGGAAACATCTCTCGTTCTTTGTGATGTGTGTGTTGATTCCATTTGGTCGGGTGCTACTGTCCCTATTCTCCCCTCTGACATAGACCTTTTTTCCAGAACATTTGTAACTTGTAATACAAACAAGTGACAGCAGCAGTGATGCATTGTCGGTTTCTGAATATCATCATGCTTCTCATATCTAAACATGTCAAGTTTTTTCTCTGTAACTTCTGTAGTCTGTGATACTGGTCATAATACTGTCTACATTCCTACACAAAGAAAAATTTCTATCTTGGAGGAAATCTGAGATCAATAGAGTAGAGGATTTTGTTGCTATGCTTGTAACAATTAGAAAACTTTGTATTTAAAGTTTATTCTTGGTCATTATTTATTATTAAAATACATCAGTTGACAGAACTTTATTCTGGTATAGAAGTATTAAAAGTTGTTTTTTCAGCAATGACTGTTTTCTTTCTGCTGTTAGAATAAAAATGTCTTTGAAGCAGTACAGTTTTATCCAGTGTTTTACGCAATAAAACCTCTACCTCTGAAAAAAAGTTTTCCTACTTGCTTATGTTTATTAGGAACAGCAAAAAACATTATTTTCTGTAGCTTTGTCAAATTTGGAAAAAAAAAAAAAAAAAAAAAAAAGCCAGTAAATTCACAGTTGTTAGGCAGTTACTGGAGTGTGTTGCTGGGTGTGTGTGCTCAGTCCACTTATTAATCCGAACAAATCTATATACAGTATATACATATATATTATATATTGTGCTTAATGAAAAGACTGTGGAAATCTGTTTTAGCATGTAGTAATAATTGTTTTATATACTACTATTATGTACTATAGAAAAAGTCTTGGGGTCTATCAAGCTTTGATTTGAAAGTGTTTGAAGTGTGTATCATACACTATGATGTATAAAGTCATGTTTTCACATTAAAAAAAAAATTGTTTGTATAGATCATATATTTGGCTTTAGAAAATTGTGAGGTTTATTGTTATGATGCATGTTAAGAAAGTTGCCTATGCTTCAAAGAATTTGCAAGTACGAGAGCCCTCCTGTATTCCTAGATGAACCTTTATTCTTCCTGTGTATGGTTTGGTTTGCCTATTTGAAACACACCAAGTTAGAGGATTTTTCATTTAGTAGAAAAAGTAACAATGATTAAATAAAAAAAAAAAGATGATGCACCAAATCTAAGAAACTACAGCCAATATGGGGAAGAGAAAGAAACCTTGCATAAAAAGCTGAGGAGGAAAATACATTTAGAAAATGCAAAATTTTAAGAGTAGATGAAACCACAATAATAATGTTATGTTATACCTTGAATACTCCACTAGAAAAAGATATAAAATTGTCTATAACTGCTAAAAATCAAATAGGAACATCATGGAAGTTCAGTTATTCAGTGGCTGTAAGCTGAAGATCGGAATTGAGGTTACCCATCGATTCATAGAGGGCACATGCACAGGGGGAATTTTTGAGCTGATACAAAATTCAATGATGTCCAGGGTAAATAACAAAGGTATCTGCAAAGAATGAAATACCAAATTTTAATCAAAATCCCAGAAGATAATGAACGATTTTTTTATTTTATAAAATTTAAATCTTTCACTCCCTCTCTGGGGAGAAACCACTCTTCCTGGGCACAAAGTTAGAGTATTTAAAAATGTTGATTCAGTGTGGATGGTAGACCTGAACTCTTCCACATTGCAGGATGATTGTCCTTCCCAATAATCAACACACTCAAGAGCTGGGGAAAAATCATGGTTTGGGGGCAGGAGAGAGGGATCCCAAAGATTTTCCAGCTTTCTGATGGTTTCAGTAGACAATAATTCAGAAGTTGAAAGCCTTACTAATTAACAATGACCACCTCCATAGAAACGCTTCCAAATACAACCTCCTAACTTCTGCTGCACACCAAGCAGTAAGTGGTATCCTACAGGAAATGCTTTAAAAGAACCCACCAAGTGGTCTTGCTCCATGAAACCATTGATCACTAAGGGGAGCCTATGGAAAACAGGCTATGAAGAAGAGAAAGGTATTTGTCTCACAAAAATTTGTTTGTGGAAATTTTTAACAGGCAGATGATGGGCAGTCTTTATAATGCCGATGGTGGGTACCTCGATAAGGGTCTTTCCACCTAATGTCAGAAAGTTGCTCGTGGCTTTAAGGCACTGATTCTTGCTGAAATTTTTGTAAGGACTATAACCTCTCTGTCTAATGCAATTTAGGAATTGAAAATTTCCCCTGTTTAACATCTGTATTGTAACAGTACATTGTAAAACTCTCACTTTGTGTATTGTAAGCATGACCCCAGTGAAATTATTCTTAAGTATTTTGTTTTCCATCTCTGGATATTTCTGCCTGGCATGATCCACTAAAGGGGAAACACATTTCCATGGGGGAAGTTGGGGGGAGGAGAGAAAGTAAAACTGTGGTGAACAGTAATGCTGAAAATGTAATTCAGCAGAGCAGCATAAGGATTAAGAAGTGTTCAGCAGCTGCTCACCTGTTGGTGTAGCTGAGTGTGTTTTTTGGTTTGTTTGTTTTGTTTTGTTTTGTTTTGTTTTCAGCCAAAAGGTCTCAGTGAACAGGGAAATTGCAGGAAAAGAGGAAGAAGAAAATTTAAATGATCCCAGAGTGAACTGTTTTGCTGTGAATACAGAAATACAGAGCAAGACACATTTAATGGGCTCTATTTTTTATTATACTATGCTGAATAATTAAGTTTGAGGCTAAGTGTCACATAGATTTATCTTTTAATTAAAAAAGCATGGTTCACGCATATTTGAGTGGTAGTCCAAATAAATGCAATATAGAAATTTATGTTTGTTTATCTAGGTGTTAATTACCTAGAGATTGTTCTGGATTACTTCTTTTTATAAAGTGTCATAGGCTCATGTCACAAGTAATAAAGCTTAACAGTGGAACCTTATCAATTTGCTAACTATAATGCTAGTGTGACCTGGAGGAAAGGAAAAACAAAACACCTTTGGAAAACATTCTCTATGTGTACCCTGTTCAACACATAAAAACCACATGCCAAACAAAGCAATCATTTTTAAAATGTTCTCATAAGTAAAAGTACAAATATATCTTCAGTATTTTACAGCCTTTCATACATGTAATTATTTATATAACACTGTTATTCATGCCCATGTACTACATGTTGTGCAAAGACAGACATGGTAAGCAACAAAATGTAGTTTACCTGGTGGGCAAGTTATTCATTTAATGTACAAAGTAACACTTATGAAGACTGAATGCTATATTTAAAGCAAGAAGTAGAAGATGCAATTTTCTTAATATTTTAAAGGTTTTACAGTGTTGCTAGCAGCCAAGTGGAGGGGAAATACAAACTGAGGTCTTAAGATAAAAAATCACTCATTTCAGTGGTGCAAACAGAGGAAAAAATTGTGTACGGATGCAAATTGTTCATCAAATTCTCTGTCAGTCCATTTGTCTCTTTGTTTATGACCAGAATTTATATCACTGCTCTGCAGAGCCACGTGGAAGGATGCTGAGCACAGGCAGAGAAAGCAAACTTCACGGTACAGTCAAGCTGAGGGTCTCTCCACTGCTGGTGTAAATCATATGATTCCCACTGCATTTACCCAGGAGAGTGCCTGCCCCCAGGATTTGAGAGACTGAGAAATCTTTTCATTTTTATCAGAAATGCAAACAGATCTATTTTGGAGGTTACTTATTTATGCTTTTCTGATGATTTACTTTGACTATGAGTTCTGATGACTTACACCAGGTTTCTGTGTGTTGTGTAGCAGGCATTTCTGAGAAAATACACTTAAAATACACTTACTGATATTGCAAAAAAATCAATGAAAATTATTCTCCATGCTCACAATCATTAATTCTTACTTGACAGGTCCTCAAAACATGAAGAAAGCTGGAAATAAGGGTTTCTTCTCTTTATTACACACCAGTTATTTGTGTAGACATAGCCACTGCAAGCTTTGCCTCATGCACATGCAGTAGCAGGATATAAGTTACATCTTCATAGCTGAGGTGAAAGGTAAATCAAAAATTAAATTAAAAAAAAATTAAGGTAACAAGTATTAGCTAGATCCTTAGAATTAACTAAAATACCTTTAATTTTCAAGGACTGAAATTCATGTATATATTTATATATATAATATTTGTATATGTATATACACAACTATATACACTTTGCAAACAATTTTAGTTTTTCTGTGTCTGATTTGCAACACTGTAAATAAGTCAATAATGGGTATTCAGCATTTCTGAAGACCAGCCAGTTGCCAAAGAGCATAAATTTGGGTGGAGGGGTTGAATATCTGAGCCACTGGATGTGATGAATCAGTGTCCTCCTGAAATTCCAGCAGTGTAAAGTTGAAATAACACGATGGTGAGTCAGGACTAATATTAATAAAGGTACAGAAAAAGAAAATGTCTCTTTGAAAAGGGAATTTGTGGAGATGACATCCTTAGTGTTGTGTGAGATATTGCAACACAGAATATGTGATTTCTCTTTAGGTTGTGCCACTGCTCTTCCTTTTATTTTATTTTTATATATATATATTTTTTTCTTGGGGGATTGTTTTGTTTGAAAGAAGTTGATGAATGAATGAATGAAACACAAGGAGTAATAAAGAAAAATGGAGCTATTAATCCCAACAGAGAAAATATCTCTTTTGTTAAAAATCTCTCATACAGTATCTCTGACTATGGGACATCTGTCTTCACGAGAGAATTACTGCTCCTGATTTGCGCTAGTCCTTAGTGTATTGCCCATGGAAGCTACCACCTCAGCAAAATGGTAACAGCATTGAGTAAGGGACTACTTACTCCCAATGAAGACAACTGACCATTTTCTGTGCAAAAGTTTGCAGCAAAAAATGCAGTCTGTATTTGCTTTTTGCCAGAGCATTCCATATTTCCCCTTTGGAGCTATGTATCCATGCACCAATTGCCACTTTTTTTCTTCTCTCAAACCTAACTGGTGGTATTGGTGTAACTGAACCCAGCTCAAAATGCAGTAAGGAAAAGTTTCATTTTCATTTAGCTTTGACAGACTGGAAGTCTTTTTCATTTCTTCCAAAGCCATTGATCCACCCCATGCTTCCACTGAGCTAAAGCCTTCAAATACCAATTTATGAGAGAACCACCTTGTCTTTAGTACTATAAATGTTGACTCTTTAATGCCTACTCCTTCCATGGATGGTGGTAATGGCAAAACACTTCTGATACTCAGGAGCAGGGCCATGATATGGGCATGCTATCAGTGCTCCATGGTATTTGCTTTAGTGGAAATGCTGCTCACCTTCCTGCAACCTCATGGCTGTGTTCATTTTCAGTTCACAGCAGGGATTTCACTAATCTCCATGTAAGCAAGTGTCAGTTGAGCAGTCTCATGCATTTGCTATTAAGCCATAAAACACAATACATAAAGTAATGCAAGGAAATGCCTGATCCTTACAACGTATATATCAGGATCACAATGCATGACAGCATGGGAATCCCACTCTTATGGAGAGGCCGCCCTGTACTGTGGACTCCCACTGGACGTGATGGCACACGAAGGTGTGCCTTGCCTAGATGGAACTCCAGAACCCCCATGGCTTGGTCAGGGGCTGGGAGATGATGATTTACTGTTCCTTGCTGGCCAGTCCCACCTCCAGCACTGTAACACAGTGCTTTGATTCAAGATGTGAGAGCAATTGCCAAAACACCATCACTGCAAAGAAATGTAATGTTGTTCAGCTAACCCAAAGCTGGAGAGCAGTGTCTCCACAGGAAAGCAGGCCTTCATTTCTTTCAGTTAAAACCACTGCTAAGCTCCAACTAACATCAAAAGCACTGAGGCTGGGGGGCAATAAATAGGACTCCAGTGGGAATAGAAAAGTGAGCTAATATGGGGCAGTATTTGACTCTGAGATGAAGTTTAGACCTCTTAAATTCATCATTTTCAGCTCACACTGAAAATAGGTGCTTTTCTCCAATGCTTCAGAAATTTGTATTTCAAAGAAGTACTGCACTAAACCAAGGATATCAGCATAAATGCTATGCAGAGGGATTAGCTTTAACCCTATTCATCGATCTCTCCTCACCCCCAGCACTGTCTCGCTCAGGGAGGCATCAACAAGCTTTTGTTTGCAGCTGAAGGAGGACGCAGTTTCATTTCATCAAACAAAAATGATGCAGAATATAGCACATATTGTTCCATTTACTGTTTTTAATTTTCCTATTTGGTTAAAGAATTTGTTCCGGACCACATAGGTGGAAATAGAAGAACCGCTGTATCACACAAGTACCAAAGGACTGGCTGCCACCTTTGGGTGGAGCTTTAGGTCAAAGAAGAGGTGTGTTTTCCTAAGCAGATGGCAAACCTCCAGGCTGTGGGTGGGGTTCAGGATGGGGCCTGCACAGGTGAAGTGGGGTTTGAAGCTGGTCCCTGTGGCACTGCTCGTGGTCCCCACTGGTCCCCACGTCAGGCAGGAGTGCTGCTGGACCACAGCATGATGACCCAGGCACAGCACAGCCCCCACCTCCTTCCTGTCCCAGAGACTGCCTGAGCCTGTGCAAGGATCCTGGACCCACACTTATGGGGCAGGTCCCCCAGTGAGCTGGGTCCTGGTGCGGAGAGAAAGGTGAGAGGAGAAAGGGGGAGAAAAGAGAAAAGGAGCCATCAAAATCACCTTTCCCTTCCTTCCTGTGGTGATGTGAGCCCTAATTTTCTCAAATGAAGAAAAACAGTTGCAGTGCCTGTCTAAGAATTTGAATTTACCACCAAGTTTCCTCTGTGCATTAAAAATAAAGCAAAAAATCCAACAAATGCGACCCATAGTAAATTCAAATACTGAATTGTAATGTTTGCTTGGTTGCTATTTCTTAGTAACAACCGTGTTAATCACCAGTATGTAATTAGATGTCATTTTGGAGCAATTCAAAATCAAAGAAAATCTCAACATGCTCTGAACATGTTGTGAAAGTTTACATTACAATTAATTTATGGTTATCCAAATGTACATCCAGTGATCTTAAGTCTTCCTTCATACATTACAAAGAAAAAAGACAACTTCTCTTCACACATACCCCTCAATAGCAGAAGGCCCCCAGAGAAAAAGAACTCCTTTAAATAAATGTATTATTTAAATTCTAGGTAAATAGCTAAGCATGAGATGAAAACATGAGATGAATTTGATAAACTTGCCTCTGTGCATCTTGTCTTTCTTCTTTTCCTTCATTTTTGGTTTCAGTAATCGTATGATTTTTCTTTGTGGTCTCTACAGCAGACAGAAAATTAAGGGAAAACAGTATTATTTCACTTCACACCAATCCACTAGAGCAACGAATTAATTTCAGCACATTTTCTTGAAGGTGAAAAGAAGTGCACATCCTTTTGTCCCAACAGCGAGCCAGTGCCACGAACTGCTGAGCATTCCCAGTCCTGTCAAAATCAAAGGAACAAGGATGCTTAGCGAGTCATGGGAAATGCTGGATGCATTAGCAGATACAGCCAATATGCTGAATTATCATCATATACTAAACACACAAGCTGTTGTGTTAGGACACAGCCACAGTAATCACAGTAAGTAAAGTTTTAAAAGTAGTTATGCTCTTGTCCTTTGTTGAAAATATGGATAATGTACATAAAAAGATTAACAAATGGTTACACTTGAATCTGCCACATCCAGAACAGAGGGAACCTTTGCTACTTCTGCTAGAACAAGCTGCCAGCTGACTTCTAGCCTTTTTCTCTATGTATGTGTATCCTACACATGCAAATGCAGAACAGAGAGGAAGATTATTTTGGGTGTGAAGCTAGAAAGTTGTTTTATGTTTTAATTGCCCATAACAAGCATGGCAAATGCTGAAAGATGTAAGGAAAAGTCTTGTCCAATAATATAGTTCTTTATTACCTTAGGATCCCATTTTCCTATTTCAAGGATGTTGTTAGCAGAAGAAGGCATATTTTTATTTAACATCTTTATTAATGGGCTAAAGAAAGAAAGAAGTAAACACACTAATTACATTTGCAAATGACAGTACATTAGTAGCTATTGCAAACATCACTGAGGACAGAAATAACAGAGGAATGAAATGGATAAGAATAAAAGGTATAACCTGAAGAAACACAAATTCAGGTCTGCTTATTCGGGGAGAAATACTCCATGCTTAGACAAGGAAAGGCAAAGACAAAGGTGGAAGTGGTGAAGGTGAGGGGGACCATGGCAGTTGTGAGGGCACAGTAGGGGCCCTTTTTTTTTCTTTCTTTCTTTTTTTTTTTTTTTTAAGGGCAAAACCTGAGGTCCATGCCAGGAATTCTGGAATTCAGACATGAGCAACAGGATGGTGCATGGGGATGCAGGGCACAGCTGCAGCACACCATGCCTGCATCCAGGTGGTGGGATGAGCCCAGCCCATGTGTTTGCGATGCCCAACCCCAGCTATAAAAGAATGAGGGCCGGGAGAGGTTGTGGGGCTGTGTTCTATGGTGGTAAGCACTAGGAGAGCTTCTAGTTGTGTCTCTTTGTGATGAGAGCATTGATGCAGTAAATATTTGTTTGCAACACAGGTAAGTGCCTAAACACCAGAAATGAAGAGAGGAGGGATGGTCTGAAAAAGTCCGGAAGCAGTAAGATAATACAGACTGAAAGCAAACTTCCCTAGTTGCAGTCCTTCTGAACTCTTTAATAAGCTCCCAGGAGAACCGATGGATGTATAGTCACTCAAGTGACTTAAAATTAGACTGGATGCAATAGGGAGTGTCTCTGGCATCAGAGGGGCAGAAACCCCCAGGCACCAGCAGGATCTGAGCCCTATGCTGCCTGGTGCAGGATTGAGCTGCAGGGACCAGGGTGCTCCTCCCCTGCCTTCTGCTTGGCTTGTGGCAAGCACAGTTTTCCTGCTTGAGCCCTGCAACTGCTGGTTACTGCTGCTTAATTTCACAAAAGTTACAACCTGTAATTAGTTAAAGGCTACCTAATAAGTTATAATGCAGGAAGTAACAACAGATGCTTATATACCAAAGAACCACAGTGTTACGTGTTGTGCTTACCCCAGTAATGGCTTAAAAAGAAGACAAAGCAACTTCCCCTGGAGCAGGAGTAACCTGGGAGAGCTTCTTCTCTGGAGCGCTCCTGGAGATGTTCATACCTCAGGCTTCCTATTTTAAGTTGCGGTGCGTGGATGCAACTGGAAGTTTTAGCAGCAATGAAAGGGAGCAGACCCGCTGTCCTGAAGTGGTCTCCCATACCTCGCAGCGGGGATGGCATGTGCCGACCTGAAGTGTGCAGTTGTGACAGATCGTGGAGGAGCCATGCGCCTCAGCTCTGCCATTGCTAGGCTGTGATGGCAGCGGGGAGCACGCAACTCAATGTCCCTGTATGAGTTATGACAATAACAGTTCATACTAGTGCCAAACACGGTGGTGACTTTTGCTGTAGTGCTACTTGTGCAGTGGCAATTGGATTGAAACTGCCCCATCAGTTTGCATTAGGCCATGTAGCAGCTGATGCGGCCCCTCACCCACGCAGTGGCGGGAGGAATGTGGCCCTGGGGAAACCTCTTAGAAGCCAGGCTGCCAGTGGGATGGGGGCACCGCTGTGCTCAGCTACAGAAGCTTTAAACTGGCATTACAAGTTTAAACATTTTATTTTTTCAAAACAAAAAAAACCCACAAAACTGTGAGAGTGGTGGCTGTGTATGTTCCTGCACCAGGCTACCAGTGTGTTGTCCTGGCAGGTGTGAGTACGGAGTTCTCCCTGCCTGCATCGTCATGGGGCTGAGCTGCTGTGGGACAAGGCTGTCCCCTGTGTCCCTGTGCCACCTGTGATGGGGTGGCAGGGGGATCTCTGCCTTGCAGCTCTGGGGTGCCCAGGGGACAGGGCTTGGGTTGTACCCCGTGCCGGCTGCGGGGAGGTCAATGCCTATGGCCTGGCTTCACCAGTGCCTCCCATTTTGTGGGGCTTAACGTAGTGTCCCCACTCCTTTACATTTCAATATCTGAGATACTGATATAAGGAACATAAATCTACTTTTTCATGAAGTGAATTAACTAAGCGGATTTTTTTTCCTGTTGCAGAATTGTTCTAGTGCTTCTTTTGACTTGCCCGGGCTTAAAAAAAGACTTCATCTTTAAAAATCCAATTTTACAAACTGTTAGTCTTTAATGTGGACTGTTGCCTTTTAGTAATTTTGGAGAAAAAATTAATGGCTGATATATTTAATTTTCAGACACAGCTACTGCATGTTTAAAACATCTTTTTTTATAATTTTATTATGAACAATATAGGTTGAACACTGCAGAGATATTGCTTTTGCAGGCTTGTAAGATTAAAATCATGGTATTTCTGAAGGAGCTGTTAAAGTGTCAGTGGAGCTATCTGTTACTGAGTAGCTCTGAACTAATTCAATGCATATATATTTAAAAATCAGTACAACAGCTTGTTTTCCAACTAGACAGAAAGCTCCGAATCTAATGTTAGCATTCTTACAGACCTCAAAAGAGAAGCTGAACATGCTTAGCTTTCATTTTACTTCCTTTGCTCTTTAGCCATACTTTAAGACTTTGAATCCACATACATGTAGAGTAACTTGAAACTAATGGGTAATTAATGTGCAGCCAGATCTGCAGCGGCTCCGGGGTGTGGGTACCTTGATTTTGCTGCTCTTCATAGGACCTACCTTCTTAGAATCCTTTCATATCTGCACCTCTCACTTATATGGGTTAGTGTGTGTTTAAGCTGTGAATAATGGTTGAATTCATTCCTGTGTGTGCAATGCTGTATTCCATTAAAGTATATCATTATTCTATATGGAATAAATAGTGTTGTCCAGCTGATATGCTTTAAGACTAATGAACCAATGTCTGCCATCTAAGCAGCCAGATAACAAGATGTTTCTCGACTGGGTCCTTTTGATATATTAATTAATGAAAACCTATAATTAAGAAAGATTAAGAAAGATTCCTTTCTGAGAGACAATCTAGCTAAAATTCCTATCTAGTTTGGGGAATTTTCTTCACTGATGCTCCTTAACATTCCTTAAGATGCACAGGGCACACTATGCCCACCCGCCTGGTTAGCGGAGTGCTGCTGTATGCCCTGTTGGACCGGAGAGGCAGCCCTTCAAAGCTGGGGTAGGCACAGCCCAGGACAGAGCGCCATGCCACCCAGCTGCCTCCTGACCCTGCAGTGATGCCCTCCTGCTGTGTTTGCTGTGGCAGTGCCCAAGGTGTGGGTAAGGCAGTGTTCCTCTGCAGAGAAGATACAGCTTTCCCTTACTGGGTTGGATGGAGGTGTACGTGGGAGAAGGGAGCTGAGGATGGGCAGTGGAAGGCAAAGTGAGGTACTACTCAGCGTGATTGTGCTGGGGCTGTGACCCAGTGACTAGGAGGGGACTTGCAAGTGCCACCTGGTCCCTCCTGCAGCTGTGTGGAGGAGGGCTTCATGCTTCTGAACCTGGGAAGCTGGTTCTCCCATCTGTGCTTCTGGCATGACTCCTTCTGATTCCAAACATGAAACACATGTAAAACTTCCCTAGGAAGCATGAGATTAACTGAAAAGATATAAAGCAACTTTCTTCCAGCTTTTTGATCCTTGAGGGTATATTGGCAGCAAGCTAGTCAGCTGGACGGACAGCTACCTCTTCTGAATGAGAGCAGGTCTCAGACTTGGGCTTTAAGTAGATCAAAGCTGTAGGGAATCCTCAACCCTAAGATCTGGTGGCATTTATTTGAAGAGAGAGCAAAAAGACATCTGTAGCTTACAAGTACAGGGTGTGTTCTGTGTTGTGGTTTAACCCAGCCGGAAGCTAAACATCACACAGCTGTTCGCTCACCCTCCCCCCTCCCTCTCTGGGATGGGGGAGAGAAACAGGAAAGTGAAGCCCGTGAGTTGAGATAAAGACAGTTTATAAAGACAGGAAAATAATAATAACAATAATAATAATAACAATAATGATAATAATAGTACTACTACTAATAATGTGTACAAACAAGTGATGCACAATGCAATTACTCACCACCCACTGACCGATGCCCAGCCTAACCCTGAGCAGTTCAGCTCCGGCTAGTCACCCTTATATATTGTCTAGCATGACGTCAGATGGTATGGAATATCCCTTTGGCTAGTTTGGGTCAGCTGTCCTGGGTCTGTCCCCTCCCAGCTCCTGCTGCATCCCCAGCCTGCCTGTTGGCAGGACAGAGCAAGAAGCTGAGACCTCCTTGGCTTGGTGTAAGCACTGCTCTGCAACAATTAAAACATCAGGGTGTTATCAGCACTCTTCTTATCCTAAGCCAAAATGTAGCATTCTACCAGCTACTAGGAGGAAAATTAACTCTGTCCTAACTGAAACCAGGACAGTTCTGGTAGCCACTTATCCTGGAGGAAGAATGCAAAGTATGATACAACAGGAAAATTAGAGTGTCTGTAGCATCTTTCTGGATGTTTTCCTAGCCTGAAGAGTTTCCTGACCCACCTTTCTCTGAAAGGCTGCCATTCTCTTAAAGACCACCTCAGTTCCAGGGGGGTCTTCTGACCTGGGACACAGTCCAGCAGAAATACCTGCAATGTTCTTTGGTGTTGGCATTGCCCTGTAGCGTTCTGCTTTGTGTTGTGAGCTATTCCCTCTGGAGTCCAAGTACTGAGAGTTATTACATCTTTAAAGGCCTGCAGAGTTTGAGGAAAAGTAATTGTTTTTTTGCTCCAAACCTCTTGGTGGAATTAGGTGAGAGAAGAAAAGCTTTTCAACTTAATTTTCTATCTATATTTGGAGCTGTTGGCATGAATTCAGCCTATACCATAAACCTACAAGCTCCTCAAGTGTGTGCAACTGAGTGCTACTGCAGCACATCTATTTGGGATAGCCAGTTGGCTCTTGCTGGGTCCGAGGCCTCTCTCTGTGGAAGGGCTGTTATAAAGTACATGGCAAGTCTGTTTGCCGCTCTTTACTAGTAATTTGTTGAATTGCAGTTTTATGTTAATGTAAATGCTAATTAGTACTGTGTTACTATGCATAGTGCTTTCCAAGAACAAAAGGAACAAAATCCCAAAACATATCTTTCTTGCTTGTTCTGACTTTGTGTTTCCTTGTTCATTAAACTAAAGCATTTTCTCTTTCATGCTGCAAACCTTACAGGTTCTTTAACCTTAGATTGGGAGCCACTGAGACATACTTGGTACACTTTAAATTCTTTTATATTCTTTCTCTCTCTAATGACCATGTGCTAGTTTTGTCACATCTCAGCCCCCAGCTTCATTCCACTGCTGCTGTCTATTCCTGTACACCTCTGTTTTACCAGTTGTTGTTTTTTTCCTGGATTTGGCAGACTTCCCTCATGGG
>NC_140136.1:20458032-20480532 GCF_964035555.1 Netta rufina
TCTATTAACCCCCCTCGAAAACTAGGAAAACTAGATAACTCTTCCAAAAATGGTTCTAATTATTTTGTCTTTTCAAATATCAATAAATAATGACAGTAACAACTATTTCCTTGAAGTAAGCAACTATCATAGAGCACAATTTAGGCTCAAGTCAGGCTGATATTGTGCATCTTTTTGCTGGATGATAACTTCCGTGAAAGAATGCCATGACGTACTGAATGCTCTGACTTTGAAAAGAATGTCTTCAACTCTAACAATGGTTTGGGCAAGGGATACTGGATAAAAGGAATGAAAGTTCAGGTTTACTTAGGCAAAACAGATATGTGCTCAAGCAGTATGATTTTGCTGCTGTTATTTTAATATGATTAGTGTATTATGTGCTTGATTAAGAAGGGAAATGTTTCTACATAGTCACATATCAGTATTCCTTTTCAACGTAGGCAAGTGTTGGGCTGTACACAAATTAAACAAGGCTTGGAAAGTCACTTTGTTCTTTGCAGAATAGAAAAGCTCAATTTACCTTTTACTCATTCAGTAAACTGTCAATAACTAGATCTGTCACTTCTGGCTATGATCTCATAGCACTAGAAGTTTTCTTGGCTTTGGTTTACAAAGGTGGGTCTACCCAAGGCATGCTTCATCTGAAAAAAGGACCTCCTCAAGCATTTGATATTTTAGGTTATAAATATATACATATCATATCATATAGATACTATATATAAGAAATAGCAGTACATGCCACAGTATAAAATGAAGATTTTCAAGTTTATTTATATCCACATTTCATGCTGCATATTTTATTGAGATGTTTTAATATTAAGGGTATGTGCTTCTTGACTACTGTAAGGCATTTTTATATTATGTATAACATAAAAATAGTATAATAAATATACAATATATAAGAAAAATCAGTACATGAGCCACAGCATAAAATATTTTCTTCAAAATTATTTTTATCCATATCAGATTCTATATATTTTATTATGAAATGCCTTAATATTAATGGTGTGTGCTCCCTGACTATAGTAGGGCAGTTACACTAAGGCTTGTTATTGTGATGTTTCATGCTACATGTATTATATCATATGCTGTATCTAATAATCAGCAGATGAAATGCCATCAAATCCTATTTACTGAATTCAGTAAGAAGTTAAATAGTTAGAAGGTAGAAAATACGACAACTTGATCTCTGTTCCATATGGTCCAAAGATGCAGAACATCAATTGAAATCTCTCTTTAGTGGTGCACAGCAAGGATTAAGTCAGCCAGGTAATTTGCTCCAAGAGTCAACAACACTACTCATCAAAAAACAGGCAAGCGAACACACACAGACA
This sequence comes from Netta rufina, assembly GCF_964035555.1. Taxonomy (NCBI): domain Eukaryota; kingdom Metazoa; phylum Chordata; class Aves; order Anseriformes; family Anatidae; genus Netta; species Netta rufina. The sequence goes on from NC_140136.1 coordinate 20,459,367, forward strand.
AAACACCCAAAGCCAACCTGGCCAGAAATCTCAAGAGCAAGGAGGTCAGGGATGTTCTTTTTGTGAAGATCCACAATGTCTGTTAAGAAGAGAGAGCAATTTTAAAATCAATGAAATATTTACTGGAATACTGAAAATCATTCCTGCTTTATTTAAAGAGATGTTTCATGGGTATCTATAAATAAAGGATTCCTTCCTTATGTGCCAGCCTTTCAGAAACAAGGCAAAGATGCGAGACAGAAAAAAAAAATGGTCTGGCCATATCAGCACACAGTATGATAGACTGTCCCTCCAAATGACACTTTCATTATCAGTAAATTTATGTTCCTATTTCAGTATGTAATAATGACCATTCATAGCAAAAGCATGGTGCCTGTTAATGGACAGGAGTGGGGATAAAAATTCATTAATTAATGTGGAATTGAAGCATTTCCTCCACACACTTTGAGCAGCCAAGTATTTCAGAGCAGATCTTGGCACCCGAGTGCAGGTATAATAATTATATACAATTTTCAGTGATTAAAAGGTTGTAAAGTAATTTTAGATACATCTCAAAATTATTTATCTTATAAATGAGGATAGAGTGAATACGAGCTGAATCATAAGTAACACTGTTCAGAGCTGAGACGAAAAGCTTATAAGGGGAGATTCCTCCTCTCCAGCAGCTACATCTCAGCTGCACCTCCAGGGTGGTTATCTGCTCACCATTTTCTGCCTTTCATCTTCTGAAAGGGCAGGTGACTCTGAGTAGTGTGATTTGCAAATATCTGTAACATCTTTTCTGTAGCAGTAATTTAGGCAATAAGCTTCATGTTCAGCATTGCCTACTCTGATAACCAGTATGTTCACATCCATGTTTGTGTTGAGGATAGCAATCCCATACATTGCTTTGTCATTCTTCCTATTGGATTGCATTTTACTATACTATGGATTAATTTTGTGCTTCTGTCTATTAACTTTTAATCTTAAAATAAATTAGCACGTTGAATCAGATGGAGAGCCCAGCTGTCTGTCATTCACTGGAACCATGGCCTCAAATATAACTGCAGGTCAACCTGGCTTGTAAGCAAGTGAGGTGCTGGAGGAGATGCCAAGGTGTGATATATGAGAGTTGGAAATAGTTCCAGGTGTTTTGTTATGCAACTGTTGTCTTCGTTCTGAAGGATGTGGACTCCAAAACTGTTCCCTACTCTTTAGAGACAGACAATGAAAATAGGTCTTTCACCTCTGATGGGCTCTGATCTAAATTATTTCAGCATGGCACCAGGGGTTATATTAGACATCAAAGGCATAATCGTTTCATTTCAGTGTTAAAGTCTAGGAAACTATGGAAAGACTGAATGGGCCCCAGTCATAACCTGAAAGGAGGGAATAGTTGAAACTTATTTGGGAGTGGGAAGTGTACTATCTGCATCTGGTAGCCCTGAAGTTTCAAGAACAGACAAGGGGTTCAAGGGGTTTTCTAATGTATTTTCACTTCACTTTCAAGTGGGTGTGGGAAACCTAACAATTTGCTGATGAATTCAAGAAGTAAGCAGACACAGTTAAAGGAAAGCCTTTCATTTGGAATCAATTATAAAAATCGGCAGTTTTAAAACACATTTTAATGAATAGAAATATGCAAAAAAAAAAAAAACAAAAACAAAAACAAAAAAAAAACCACCACTTGTCTTTTAATTGCAAACTAAGGTATCAAATATTCTGCCTGTGCCTGATAAACACCAGCCTTTCTTAGATTAAGTATTGTCATATAAAAGAAATCCAGCAAAATATATGATATGATTCGAAACAACAAGGCATTTGTCATCTTACATTGTTTCTGTATCATGTTTTCCACTGGGTAGAAATATAATGTTTTTGGAAACTGCTCCTAGTGTGACTGTGCTAATAGTAGTATGAAAGTAGTGGGGGCCATAAAGCTATTACTCACTCAGTGAACTAGAGCACTTATTTCTGTCACTGTAGTAGGGTTAGCTTACATATGAGCCAAGCCAGCTAGCAGTTGGATGTGTTAAAAATATAAAATGAGGCTTAAGAGAAGGAAGGAAACAATTCTAAAATACATTGTATTCAGCTGACAATTAGAGTTTCTTCCCTAAGACCTGAAGATTACTCTGAATAGGAGGGAAAGTTGAATTTTGGGGGCATTGTATTGATCTCTCCAACAACCCAAGTATCTTAATATAAAGCTACAGAAAGAAACCTTAGCTGGGCTCTGCAGAAAGCCTGTTGTGAAGGGGTGCAGAGCTTCAGCCCAGAGCTCAAGGGAATGTTGTAAAGTAGAGTCCTAACAGTAATTTCTATCAAACATAAATTTTAGTATGTTATTTCTAGAAATTAGAGACTTAGTGATGATACTCTATGATTGACACATAGTTACAACATTACCTGTCTTTTGAAAAATAGTATTAAGCTACCCCCAATTTTTAGGAAGTCTTTCAGACTGAGTTGCACATTGAATGACAAAACAAAACAAAAAAACAGTAATGACAGAGAAACAAAAATAAGTGAGATATAGGTGTTACTCATTGGAAAGTAGAAGATATGTGTTCCATGCTGCAAAGATACAAAATAAAAGGGCAACAGAGCTCCCCAAAATCATCAGTTCATGTCAACAAAGTGAATATTAATGAAAAACAAAACTGAGCTCTTCCTGTGATTGATTTTCATCATGGTGCCCGGGTATTAAAAATGGCCATAGAAATTGAGTCATTATTCATTAGCCATCAGTCATTAAAATAACTTCTGCTTCTGCTCTATAGTGGGCAAGTATCACTGCTGGTTGTGAAGGCTCAAGGCTGTTCTGTGAAGTCTATTCACACACGTTATATTCTGCAATGTAAAGGGAGGCAAATGCATCCAACCCAGTCTCTCCCCATGTGCTAGCAAGGAATGTGTTCCAGAAACCTGTAAGCAAGGCCCTGAGCACAGATCAGTCAGCCCTACTACGCTGTCTGTCTCTGCATAGCATATCACTGCATGGTGGGGGGGTGCCCTAAAAGCATATAGGATCACTGCCTTTGTTCTGAGTCCAAAGACCGATACCCACACAAGGACTTAGGTGTTTGAAAGAGGATGTAGGCACATGTTAAATGTGGAGCTTTACAGAGCCTCCGTTTTACTAGAAACATTTATGGATATCTTTTGCCTTGAGGAAAAGGACAGTCACTATGCTGGCCAAGAAATTAGGCAGTGGAAAAAAGCCATCCATAGCTGAAAGCATGAGCTTCTTCTGGAGCCACAGCCCTCTAGCCAAGAGCAGCAGTAATTCATATCCTCTGCAAACTGGCACAGAGGGAAATGTGTAACAAATTCCTGTCGTTGGTTTGAAGAACATCTCTCAGTCTTAGCATCAACTCTGCACACTCAGATCCCTCATTTTTATCCAGAAAAAAACATCAATATTACCATCGATATTACCAAAAAGGGAAGCAATGGAGTCAACTCAAAAAAGGCCAGCAACTCTCAAGGTAAAATAGAGATGCAGTTTGGGCAGATGCCTTGTTCATGCTGACAATAATCAAATTCCAGATCACCATATCTTCAAGTGCTAAAAGGAGAAAAGCTCAATTTGGGTTGCTTGCTCAGAATTAAAGGTAGTTATTTTGGCAGAGGCTGAAGTACTGTCTTCAATGCTGATGATGGGCTTCGGGACCCAGGGTACCCTGAGCTGGAGGACCATGATGGTGGGAAAGACAAACTCCCAACCAACCCTGAACATGTGCGGGATTTGCTGCTCCACCTGGATCCATACATGTCCATGGGTCTGGATGGGATCCATCCCAGGGTGCTTAAAGAGCTGGCTGATGTCATCACAGAACTTCTCAATTATTTTTCAACAATCTTGGGAATATGGAAAGGTCCCAGTAGACAGGCCTATCAGTCTCACATCAGTGCCTGGTAAAATTATGGAGAAGATGATTCTTGAAGTTATTGAAGCACACCTGGGGGAAAATGCAATCATTGGTCCCAGCCAACATGGATTCATGAGGGGTAGGTCCTGCCTAACAAATTTGATTTCCTTTTATGATAAATTAAAACAAAACAAAACACCTAGTTGACCAAGGGAAACCAGCTGATGTGATCTTTTCGGACTTCAGCAAAGATTTAGACACAGTTTCCCGTAGGATCCTACTGGACAAAATGTCCAGCATACAACTTAACAAAAACATCATATTATGGGTGAGCAATTGGCGACAGGCAGGGCTCAAAGGATTGTGGTAAATGGGGCCACATTTGCCTGGCAGATGGTCACTAGTGGGGTCCCTCAAGGCTCCATTTTAGGGCCAATCCTCTTCAATGTCTTTATAAATGATTTGGATTTAGGACTAGAAGGTGTTCTGAGCAAATTTGCCAATGACACCAAACTTGGAGGAGTTGTAGACTCTGATGAGGGTTGAAAGTCCTTGCAGAGAGACCTGGACAGATTGGAGAGCTGGGCAATCACCAACCACATGAAGTTTAACAAGAGCAAGTGCTGGGTCCTGCACCTGGGACGGGGCAACCCTGGCTATACATACAGACTGGGCAATGAGACGCTGAAGAGAAGCCCCACAGAGAGGGATCTGCGGGTTGTGGTTAACAGCAAGTAGAATATGAGCCAGCAGGGTGCCCTGGCAGCCAGGAGGGCCAACCGTATCCTGGGGTCCATCAAGCACAGCATCACTAGTCGGTCGAGGGAGGTGATTGTCCCACTCTACTCTGTGCTGGTGTGGCCTCACCTCGAGTACTGTGTGCAGTTCTGGGCACCACAGTACAAGGACATTAAACTGTTGGAGAGTGTCCAGAGGAGGGCGACGAAGATGGTGAAGGGCCTAGAGGGGAAGGCATACATGTATGAGGAGTGGCTGAGGGCACTGGGCCTGTTCAGCCTGGAGAAGAGGAGGCTAAGGGGTACCTCATCGCGGTCTACAACTTCCTCACGAGAGGGAGTGGAGAGGCAGGTGACCTATTCTCTGTAAACACCAGTGATAGGACCCACGGGAACAGTGTTAAGCTGAGGCAGGGGAAGTTTAGGCTGGACATCAGGAAGAGGTTCTTCACCGAGAGGGTGGTCGCACACTGGAACAGGCTCCCCAGGGATGTAGTCACTGCACCAAGCCTGTCTGAATTTAAGAAGCGATTGGACTGTGCACTTAGTCACATGGTCTAAACTTTTGGGCAGACCTGTGTGGTGCCAGGAGTTGGACTTGATGATCCTTGGGTCCCTTCCAACTCAGGATATTCTATGATTCTACTAATTGGGAACCTTTGTTCACCCAGGAAGGTCTGCCTGACTTCATGTTTAGCCCAAATTCTGTAAAACACTGAAATTCTTCAACATGAAGAACTTAAAGGGACATTTGGACTCTTAAAATAAAATTTCTCCCAGCTGCATTTGTAGTTGGCATCTGCAGTTGCTGTAACTGAGACACCTTTGAGCTAAAACCATTGTTTTCCTATTTTAGCTTATTTATGTGTAATGGCATTTTGCTTATAGGCACTGCTTTTCCCATAGTCGTGTCTTGATCCTATGATTGTTTAATTAAGTATGTGCTTAATTTTTTATAACTTACTTATTCATGAAAGTTTCTCATTTGATTAAAATTAAGCATATGAATGTTGCATATCTGGGGTTCTAATTAGTTTTCTCGGCTGCATTTTTTTTTTCTTTTTCTATAAGTCATGAAGGGAGTGAATAAAGACAAAGGAAAACTACATCTATAAAGGAAGTATGGAGCTTAGCAATGACATCTGACATGGTTCCTACTTCACTAAGAATAAAAAATGAAGTCAATGCTTCTTTTTAAACTGCTTAAGGATTTAAAAGCTTCAGGGCAGATCGGGGTAACTGCTTCAGACTTTGCTGTAAGGATTTACAGCCTGATTCAAATCCTCCTGAAGTCAATGAAAATCATTTAGCTGATTTCACTGGGCTTTGGATTGGGCCAGTACAGCAAACGAGAGCCTTAGCAGCATTAAGGAGTTAATGTCCTTAAAGCTGTTCCAGACTTGAAGTGGTTTAAGGTCTTACAACGCGTTTTCAGGTATCTCGATGTAATTCAGAGTGGCTAAGCTCTTGCATTAAATGTGCTCTTTTTCTAGTGGTTTTGCTTGTGGCACCAAAGCCTTTGCACATTCATCAGGGCAATTTTGACTCAGTCATTTCTCTGGAGTGAGGTCTCTGGACAGCCAGTTTCTCCCCCTAAGCCCCCAGGGAACTGCAAATGCACACATTTGGGCAGCTGAGACAGCAACACATGGATTTTAAGACACTTTTATGGCCTCTGCTCGGGTAGGTAGTGTGGGAGGATGTGTCTTGGCATGTGTGAAAATGCATGAAGATTCATGTACATAGGCTGTGGAGAAAAAAGCACCAAAAACCTTGTTAATAAAGGCCTGCTCAGTTGGTTGGTCACCTTGGCTGGCTGTGAAGAGGTTCTCCTCCAGCGTGGAAACAGGGTTGAGATTCTGTGGGCTGGAGGTTGTCCCTGTTCTCTGTTGTTGTGACCTTCCCCTTGGAATGTGCCTGGGTGTGAACCCTGTTTTTTGGCAGCAGGAAGACTCAAGCTTCCTTCCCTTCAGTACAGACCGATGCAGGGACAAGTACCCACTCTGTTTCATCACCTACTCTGCCATCCCACTGCTGAAATTTCACCATGTCCTTTTTCTTATTTAATCTGGCATCCCTGAAGCCTGCTTGTAGTCACAAATTTAAGAATTCTTGTGTTCTTAGTGGCCAGCACAAAATATAAGAGGACCCTTTTTCCCTGTCTGGGTAATTGTTGAGGAGTGAGTCAGAAAGAAGTTCTAATTAATTAGATATGGTATTTTAGGGTGTTTCAGCCTGGTAAAGTATGGACTAGAATCCAGATTTCCCATTTATCAGCCTTAAACAGCTCTGACCTTACCCTGAACTTCACACTTGCCATATGAGTGTTTGTTTATGCTGGAGTTTGGTACAGGAGACCTTATTAGGTGACGGTCAAGATTTTGTTTTTAAATGGATTGTTAATATGTTACATACTCAAGGAGATGTTGATGCATCTTTGCATCCAATTCCTTTCCTTCCATTCCTCCAGCAGCCCTGCACAATGTGAACCTGCTTAGAGACCTTACAGATTTTCTCACATTCAGGAGAGAAAAAAAAAAAAAAAAAAAAGGCACGGGAAAGAAAACAAGGATGTAGCAGCAGTAGAAGTGGAAACACATTCTTTAATCATGGTAATGGAGCAGATGCTTCAACAGCAACAGCAGCAGGTCCAGTAAGTGCTGCAACTTCTTCTTTCATCCCCTTCTAACCAGAGCTGCTAGCAACATGCCATCTTTCCTTCTCAGGATTTTGCTTCCAGTAGCATCTGCTGTGTCTCTTTCTCCTACATGCTGCAACATATGTAGCTGCATCACAAGAAGCAGCCAAGTCATACACTAAGATAATTTCCATTAATGATTTGTACTTGCTTAGTGGATAAAATCCCTCTCTGTAGCCTTGATTCATCACAGCTGCTTTGTGCTACTAGTGTGTGCAGAGAACAAACGGGTGATTACTGAGTAGCCCAGGATTAAAAACCTAGCAGGAGTGCTTGAATTAGGGAAAATAACTTCAATAATAATAATAAGAAGATCGTGAGTTTGTATTTGTTTTAAAAGATGGTGGCTGTTGGTTTTCTACGTAAAATACTTCTTTTCTTACTGGCTTCATTGACAGAATTGATTATCAGAAATTTCCACTATGATTTCCACAAGGATGTGATTGCTTATTTTGCACAGAATAGGGGAAAAAAAAAAAAAAAAAAAAAAAAAAGGATGGGGGAAACCCACCTCTGTGGGAGTATATCCAAGCTAAACTGAATCTCATAACTTCACTCTTGTGTCCGTGACAAGTTTGCCTCTAGAGTAACCCAAATGTTGGCTGTGGTGGAGACTGCAATTTCTCATATTTTGAACTGTTATGGTTTGCTCTACCCAGCTTTTGCTCAAAGGATGACAAATGTAGGGATGAAACAGCAGCACTTGATACCTCCTTGGAACCCCACGTCATCATCACTGGGTTTCAGGGAAAGCCAGAGCTCTGGGGAGCTTGCAGAATCAGGCCCACCAAGAATACGGCATTTGAGCTATTATGCAAATTCTAGGTAGTGCAAACACCAACACAGTCAATTACACACAGCAAAAACATACACAACAGCCAGGAAGCCATATGATAGATATTATGTTGTGACTATGTTGTGGGACTTTCATCTTTATTGGCAAACATTTCAGGCAGCAGTTCAGATTTACATAGAATCACATATGTGCTTAAGAAAGCATTTTATCTCCCCTTTGCTTTACCAAGCTGCAGTTACTAATACCCTGCTACCAGTAAGTAATTAAGATATTTCAGTGCTCTTCAGATAATCGTTCAGAATGTCAGTGGCTTTTCCAGACCACATCTAAATTCCTTGAAGTTGTAAAACTGGGATGGAAATTTCAGGCAAAGTGGTAATTCTGCTTATTTCTAAGCTGAAACTCTTTTCCAGTGTTTTGTTGGTTCTTGCAGGAACCCAACAGAAAGTGTGCAAAAGGAGAGTTTATTGCATTGAAGGAAATCTTCAAACATTCCATTTGGAAAGGTTTCGAAAGCAGGAGATATTGTCAGTGTGTTGTATTAAGGTGTTGTATTTTTTTCTTTTTTTTTTTTTTTTTTTTTGTCATGTATCAGTTTTGTAACTTAGATCACATTTCTCCTGTCATTTTAAATTGCTTACTAATAATTACTTCTGTAATTAAAGAACACTTCTAAATTAGGATTTTTCAAAGGAACCAAAGAGAGGTTGTTTTTTATGGAAAATCAGGCTCTGAAATAATAATCCTAACCCCTGTATATATTATATAGTCTTGTAATTATTTAAATTCACTAGAAAATAGAGTACTATATTTTAAAATATTGCTTACATTCTCTGTTCATTACATATCATAAATTCCTAGCATCAGCTTATTTTTCATCTTTTTCTCTATGGTTTAGTTTGATTCATTTAAATGAAAATGCTTCTGAACACTCTACCCATTAAGACAGTCAGCATCTAATGAACTAGGGGAAGGCCAGCAGTCCCACTGTAGTATGGAGATCGTATCAGAAAAGTTTTCCCAAATGCTACATATAACATTTAGAAAAGCCTCCCTAAGATTCCTTCCAAATGAACAGTATTTAAGTATTTTTACAAAGAGCAATCAAAGCATGTAGCACTTGAATTTATGTTACATTAAAACTCTGTGATTGTGCAATAATAAAAGATGAATGTGGATTTATATTGTATGCAAATTGATTAATCTTTTTGTAGCATTGCTCAATAAAAAAACGTGGGGTAGAATCACAATGGTTATCTACTTCCACTGAAAAGCAAACAACAGAACAGTTCGTATACAAACTATGTGCAGGCACAATGTATATGGCAATTTTTCATCTCAGATGTAATATGTGAAGTATCTGTAGCAGTAGCGAAAATACTCAAGAACTGCAGTTGCAAGCCACCAGTTAGGGCTTTCATTGCAGAGCTCCTGAAGTGCATGCTCTTAGGTGCCATTTTGCAGATCCATTGCAGCAGCAGCTGTTAGGGAATGCAAGGTATCAGCTTCTGTTTTGTGATGCTATGTGTTGAAGGATAAGACTATTCCCAGGATGACCTTTGGGGCAAATAGATAAGATGTCTTGTCCTGAAGGTTCAAGAAAATATGGTTTCTACAGCTGCAATGTCTGTAATCATGGAGAGAACATGCTGCAAATAAAGAACTCAGCCTGGTGGAAATGGAAGCCTCTTAGGCACAGAAAGAGTCACCATGCCAAAATGTGCATATTTTAATAGCAAGGATCATTAGCAGCAAATGATTTTAGCAAAATGTTTTTTTGCAAATAGAGGGCGCTGGGGCTGCTCAGGTGTCCTTAAATGTGTATTAGATTGTGTTTGCAAACTTCTTTTCTGCTTCATTGTACAGATGAGAGAGTGGTGGATCTGGAGAGGACGGTAGCATTTCTTTGTAAGAATATAATACGTTAGCTGGGAGAGTTAGATTAGGATTAAAAGAGAGGTATTCACATTTACTCAATTAAGTGATCTTGGTGAGCCATCTTCCAGTTCAGTAAATCACTTAACAGTGTATTTGAATGCTTGTCCAAATAGGATGCAAGTGTTTATACCTATCAGCCATTGTGTAAATTCAGCCTATGTCTCTCAAACCCAGTTTCAGTTAGGTTACAAATTCCTCAGATAGGAACTATCAGTTCCTAATGTGTTCCCACCTTGCACAGAAGTGGATTGCTCTGTGTCCAGACCTCGTGGGTGCTGCTGAAATGAAAAGATATACGTGTTTATAATAATCCTGTAGCAGTTATTGTAAAGCATGCAGAACATGTAGTGATAAATCAGGCAAAGGCAACTAGCTTAACAATCTGAGCCTGTGAGATGAACAGCATGGGCTGTCTGAAGAAGGCATCCTGTTCAGGCATTTTCCTCCTACTCCTCTTTTTCAATGTTCTTTTTTTAAAGGTCTTCCCGCTGTCCACCTCCACATTAAGAAAAAAAAATAAAAATGAAAAAAATGAAAAAAAGTGCCAAAATTCAGTTTATTGGCTAAAAGGCAAAGTGCAAACAGCCCCAGTGTTCATCCAAGTCTCAGAAACATCCTCTGTTCCTCTATTTCTCTGGCAAGGAGTAAGAAACATTGAATTTTGGGTATCTCCAAAGCCTTAGTGGTGCTTTATTCTTCAGTGTTTTTATTCCTTTTGACATTTCCTACATGGAAAGGGATGTTGAAATTAACTTCTATTTATGCAAGAGTTTGGAGCTAATGGCTGTGTGCTTTGGACCACCGGGCACATCTGTGCTCTGGCACTGGCATTGGGCTGGCCCAATGGGAGCTATCTGCACCCACTGCCCACCTGAACACGTTAGAGAGGTTAGAGAGGCTGGGTGGTTTTATGCTGGCACTGTCTCATATGAATAGCATATACGTGGCTGTGCTTAGCCAGGTAAACACTGGCTGCAGAGTTAAAATGGTATCCTAGCAAACCACAGAAAATAATAGAATAAGCCTGATTTCCCCAGTTAATTACTAATTGTGATCATTTATGCAAAGTATTACAGGATTTTTTTTATAATGATGTACTACTGTTTCCTTATTTGCTGTTTTAAGAGTAGTAAATTCATATTCATTCACACAGCACAATACTTTTTTTTTGTCATAAAATAAATAACTCAGCAAAATATCAGCATTACAAAGTGATATTATTTTTCCTTTGAAGGCTCACTTTACACAGCATGTCATTACTGGAGACAGTGCTGCTTTCAGATATTACATTTTTTCTTTCTCCCACACTTTTCTTTCCATTTTTGGCTAAAGTTAATGGAGATGTATGTTAATACCTCTGTCACTGGCCTTTTTGTATTTCATCTGCCAATCTGCTTACTCTTCCAGTGAGTGACAACACAGGACATGATAGACATATTTACAAGAATGGGTGGTCTGGAGGAGGCTTCTCACATGCCACTTTTTACCCTTCACCAAAATACGGGGGAAGGGGTGGGGGAGGGAGGAGGAGGAGAAGAGGGAAAAAGAAGAGGAATGTGCTGTTTATTGTGCATTGTGCAAACTGCAAGACCCATTGGAGGTTGTTTGCTTCCCTTCCTTCCTGACCTGTTGCTTTATGGACTGATTCATGCTGAGCTCATACAGAAATACCCTTAACTCATGTGCATCAGCCTGAGTCAGGATTAAACATGCAGGTCAGGGACAAGACTCCTTTGCAAAGCCCATGGGCAGTGTTTGGCTGTTGGGTCTTGCTAGGAAATGTCTAAATAGGGCATTTGTCCTGCTGGATTACTAATATGGTGCAAAGCACAGCTTGGAAAGGCACTGCCATGGTTCACTGTGGTTCAAGCTGAGGAGTGCAGGAGCCCACAGGATTTCAGCGCCAGCCCATTTAAATTAATCACTTCACAGGAAAATACAGCTTATTGCTACAAGATAAGTCCACTCGCTGTAGACCCTTCATGTTTGACAGTAAAAGTGCACTTCTCTTTAGGACTCTAAACAATGAGTTGAAAAGCCTTTATAATTAACACTTTATTAAAAGATCCTAGATAAGAAGGAAAGCCATTGTCAGAGTGTATGCTGCATCCTCAGTAGGTGCTCAGGCTACATGTACATCATTTCCTCATACAAATCCTAAGGCAGAAAAAAGATCCGTTTAACTCATTGATTCGCTGTATGAGGTCCTATGTGCTCTAGTACCTTGTGCTGCTTTAACAGTGTTACAGGCAGATCATTTTGTAGTTTTAGTTCTTACCCTACAAATGATTCACCCATGGGAGAAGTGTGAGCCTGGGCTGTGTTCTGAGTGGAAAGTAATACTAGATGTTTTTGGGTAGAATTTGTTTTGGTAACAGCAATCATTTTAAAATAATTTTGGTTTTGTGAATGAAGTCTTAGGCACTATTTATACAAAATGTTTTGTTTTGTTTTAAATGAAGTGGTTTTTATTATTTGCATAATTTTAAAAACTTTTTCCAAGCCATTTTGTGGAAAAAAAAAAAAATCATCAAATTTTCTGAACTTGGAAAAACAGTACCTGTAAAGAAGCAGACAGAAAAAAACTCTGACATGTGAGGTTCAGAAGTGCTTTGGATGATGTCCTCTGTCTAAGACATACAAAATATGAGTGGTCACATAGAGTTCTGCTTCTGGAAGATCCCCCCATGCTTGCATGCCTATGTGAGAGCAATTATAGTCAGTCATCTTAAAGAATCGGCTTCTGTAACAAATAAACATATTTACATACTGAGAGCTGAAGCCACCACATCAAAGATGCAGTTGAGGTCAGATGCCTGTTCATTTCAGAAAGGTATACTGGATGCTGTCACTGAGGCTGTGAACACTTTACATCTATAAAACATCACTTAAAAAAGCAGAGAGTATAAAGCTTTCAATTTAAAGGCTAGTAGCAGATTCCTCACTTTCTGGTAGCCTCCCTCCCCCACAGGCATGCTCACACTCATCCTTCTGCAAGTCAGTCAGCACTTCACCAAACAAGCAGGACTTCTGCTGTCATCTCCAGCTTGGAAGACCAAAGCCCTCAGCTGACTAAAGCTGGATAGCTCAGGGTCAAGACTGTAGAGCATCCCTCACTGAATAAATTAACCAAACTGCCCCCATTTCAGTGCCTCCACCTGTCATGAATGCAGGAACCACCTGAAATGATGTTAAATCAGAAATACAGTTATATTGTGAATTTCAGAAAGAGATCAGAAAGAAAATTGTGGCTGATAGCTCTAAAGTGAGATTAAATTTAGAAATATCAAAAGGCTGATGACCTCACAGGGATGGGGTAAAGCATAGAAGATATGACATTCCTATGCATTATTGAATGCTATGCATGTATGCTCATCTCTTTAAAAGAGGAAGAGCCATGCAACACAGAACATCTGCCAGTACTTGTAAAATTCCTAGAAATGCAAAGAAAAAAGAGAAAAAGTTTCTCTCTAAATGAAACAAAACATAGGAAGTTGATTCTTTTTGCTAAGTCACTGCTTTCTGTGGCTTTTTGATCAATTTCTGAAAGGATTGGCAGCTCAGTTGGTAATTAAACAGTTTCTGGAAGAACACAGGCCTTTTGGAGTGTTTCGAACAGTCTCTCCGTTTTCACCTCTTCTCAGGATCTCTTTGAAGAACCAAAGTCAAAGATGTGTTTTCAAAACATATCTCAACTTTGTGAGTTTCAGACAGAAATATCTGGATGACTTTCATTGTGCAGTGGGTCCTTAATGCTATATTGTACTTAGACGACAAATGTTCATAAATATCCTTAAGGTTTTGAATGATGTTGTTGACTCCTTCATTCAGGAATTCAAGTTATCTCGAATACCACTGAGACAATACTTTTTAGGTCAGCACTTTTTTTTCAATTGTTAATGAAAAAGAGGAAAAAGCTTACTGTATTCTAGCTGCTACTGTATATAAACATGTGAAATCTGTACTGTGACTTTAGGACATTGAATTGTAGATTGCAATGTATTTCAGAAAAAAAAAAAAAAGTTTTAGTTTGCAAAATGATTTTCAATTTAGCAGGAGCACTGTATAACCTTGTTGGTTTAAAAAAAAAATAAATAAATTCATTTTTTACTTGAAAATACTAGTCATTTAGGAATGAATTCTCAAAAGGTCTAGGGTTACCCTGCTTCCACTCCCTATGAGCTATGGGATGAACTCATTGACTTCATTGGTGGCAGGGTTACAGTGCTGCAGCTTTTTGGCTTTTTGGCATCTTTCTATCATTCATGTCTTCACAGATTTGAAATAGGAGTGGACTAGTGGACATCTGAGGTCTATGGAGGGTAATCTCTTGACCAGATCTGAAATCCCTTCAGGTACTGCCCAGACTCTTATTCTCTTTGTGTTCTGCTGGGCCACATAAAACCTCCACAAAGTCTCCTTCATAAGTTCTTTGAGGAAGATCATGGGAAAGCAAAGGTGGGGAAGGTCTTGTACTAGTCCTGAGCTGAAGGGGAATTTCATCATTAACTAACTGAAGGTAGTTGTTCCCAAGTTTTTTGAATGCAGCCATAGCAGTTTACAGTCAGCTATTCAGAAAGTGGATGTAAATGACTGAAAAAGTGCATATTTTGCAATGAATTTTGAGTATTCTGAAGACCCATTAGGAGCATTCCCATTTATAAACCCTATCTATTGCAATATTATTTAATAATACTTGCAGATTTAATTGTACTTGCAAATAATTAAACAACTCTACAAAATGTTTGCATTACATTAATTTACTTCACTTGGTCCTGCAATACTAGAACCATAATTACTTACATATTTCCGTTTACTATTTTCTAACCTCTCTTTTTAAACTGTCAAAAAGCATTCTGGAGACAGTTGGATTGAAAAAATACATGAAGCATGTGTCTGATTAATATTTTAAGGCCATGAGGATCAAATCTAAAAATGTGGGATTTTTGTCCAGCAAGTTTACATTAACTGATAAAGCTGCATGATGTATGCTTAGAAGCCTTTTTGTAATCATTGACTGATATGAGAGTTTTTATGTGGCAAAATGCAGCCACCTATGCAGTAACTGCAGAATGGGAAGACAGGTTTTGACTTGTTATGGAGGGGTGGCTGTGGAGCAAGCAGAGGGTGAGCTCGGTGCCTCAGCTGTAAAACAAGTGGCCACCTTGGGCAGCTGTCCTTCATGTGCTGCCCCCCAGCCCGCAGGCATCAGCACCCACCTATCGCCCTGCTGCCTGCTTGCTGTTGACACAGCTGATCAATGGGGGTGGTGTGGTGTCAAGCTCATCCCTTCCTTCTGCTGCAGCAACAAAAATACACCCTTATTTCTGATTTAAATAATTTCCTCAGTTATTAGGAGGGAAGGAAGTACATAAAATTGTGTGCAGTTTCTTCTCTGGCTTCTGCACTCCTGGGTTTATGGCCAGTCTGCTGTAGCACTGGCAATTAATTCCCTGTGGGAAGAGACCCTTTTTCTCAGGAGGGCTAGACATGAATGGTGACAAGGGAAAATACCTTAACTCCTCCTTTGATTTTTGGTCAGGGTGTCAGGGTAGGTAACTGCACAGGTTATGGTTTGACTCTCTGCACAGGGACAAGGTGCATTCAGTGTTTGAAGTCATTGAGCTTATTTGTTTTATTTCCAAAATGAGATCTAAATCCAACTTTTCAGAGAGGTGCCTATGTTCATACCCCTGCTGGTGTTAGTCTGGGGTATTATCATTTGTTACCTCAGGAGTACCACCAAAACTTCCTCCAGTTTCCTCTGTTTGAGTTGTGCAATGTCTTCTTACAGCCATAGCATTCCAAGTAGGCTTGAGAAGAACATACTCCTTCAGTGTCCAACTCTGGAGAAGAACAACTTCTTTGCTGTAGGACCAATATTTCACTTGAAATAACTGTTGGATTCCCAACGCCCTCTTCCTCCATGTTATAAACTGCTAAGTAGCTGTCGTGTTCCATGCCAGAAGAGAGTGCATTTCAGTGATGGGTGAACTAATTCTTATTCTTTCTGCTTCATTGATATAGTGGGGTGTCATTAATCTTTGCAAAGTCTTTGGAGGTTGTCATATGGTAGATGGTGTCCAAGTAACAAATATTAAATTAATTAGGAATAACAGCATTCTGTTTAAGAAAAAAAAAAAAAAGTAAAAAACACACCCTGAATTGCACCTGTAGTGGCTATTTATTGGTTTTGCGAGTGGCACTGAATGATCTGTACAGAGTAGGATCCTGTGAGAGAACACTGTGACTATCTGAAAGGCAAAACTGTCCTCTGCTGATAAACTTTTACTGCCATCAGTTGAGGAACAGTTCCTTCTCTGCACTAAATTCAAAGTCATAATCCCTTAGGGAAGAGGCTAGTGCATTAAGGACAGTGCATCCATCAAATATACCACCGAGTCCCCTCGAGCTTCTTCTTTTGGAATGGCAAGATTTACAGGATTTCTGCCACTTAGTACCTTACAAAAAATAATAATAAAAAAGGATTAAAAAAAAGACACAAAGCTGCTGAGTTTGGTTTCATCCCTACCAGCTCTCATGGCTTTCAATCCAGCCATGAACATCCAGATAGAGCACTCTTAACTTTCTCCTGGTTAGGCCAGTTATGGATTCCTTCCCCTGATAAAATCTTCTTGGAGTTCAGAGAGGATTTACCCGAGTTAGGACACCAACATTTGCTCAGGTACTTGTAGGTGTATTTCAGAGTATCCGAATAGCAACCCTAATGGAGGGACGGCTACCAGGGACAACTCTACCATCAGATCTCTGCTCACCATTTGGCTGGGTCAGAAGCAGGTCTCTGGCTAAGGGGTCAAGGTATTGATGGTGCCTGGTGACCTCCAGAAATGGTCCTGGGCATTTTCTGTGGAAATGCTACTGAATGACATGAACAACATTAGCTCAGGAGTGTCCAAAACAGCTTTAAGTGCCACCCACAGCAACCCTTTTCTTTGCAGTGTTACAGGGCTTAAAGGAAAGCTCCCATTATTGAAAGTACAGAGATGGATTTTTTTTTTTTCTCCACAAAAATATCTTTGGACATTTCTCTTGATATTTTTTTTGTGCAGCTCTGAAATTTCATTTCACATATCTTAAGGGAAATCTTTGGCTGTCCAATCAGAATAGAAAAATAAAAGCATGCCTTGCATTTAACTTTATTAGCAAGCATAGTATCAGGCAGTAACGCCTTCATTATAGCAATCCGAGTACTTCCTGAATAATTCAGAAGTGCCAAACAGAAGACTTGTTGCTTGGATGTGCTAATGAAAATATCAAGGGAATTAATTAACAGTCAATTATATCAATTTTAGTTTTGGACATTGATTATGATGCTAAAAGTAAAATCTACAGTCTTTACTATACATAATTTCTTACTTCTGAGTGTTACAGTTCAGTTTAATAATTCCAGTTAAAAGTGTAAAGGAAGTATCAGATTATTTTTCACTTTTTTTTCCCCTCCTTTTTGATGTGGTATGTACATTTTCTGTAACAAAGATTATAAGTTTTTGCTAGTGTACTTTGTAGCAATATGCTTTGGGAAAATGAGCTTGAAATCAGAAGATAACAAAAATAAGCATACAATGTGGACATATATATATATATATATATTTTCAAGTTATTTTTAAAACTGGAGAAATTTATTTTGTATTTTAATACATTGGCTTTTCCAAAAGGGAATTTTTGATTTAGGAAAAGCCAAGTTTACCTGGAACTGTTTTGTTAAACTCCACGTGTGCTTTTAAAAAAGGTAACCTTTTCTGATCTTTGATATTAGAGGAAAGCATGTCATTGAAATCGGTTTTTGCATGATTTGGCATGAATTGTCTAGACTGGTGTACGAAAACTGACAGCTAGTAGGAAAGTAATTAAAAATGTATTTTGCTGAAAGAAGAAGTATTTTTGGAATCTATAACAACCATCTTTAATTTGCCAACCATTTCCACAATTATTTTATATTAACTGTAGGATTTTGTGTCCTAGAAAATATGCATATAGCTGAACATTGATAACTTTCCAGCTTGATCATCTCACAAACTCTGCTCTTGTAGCAAAATCACAAGAGCTGAAAAGGTGATAAAATAATACATTCAAATCTCTGTGTCACCCTTTATGAATTATTACGATTGACAGTAGATGGTGTTAGGACTCTCTTCCATGGATGAAATGTTCCTGTATTTTGACTGGAGCTGAAGTGTTGCTTTACTTGGACCTAATACAGCTTTTCAGGTTTGAATGTAGTAAAACAGTGTCCCCAGCTGAAAAACAAAAACAAAAAGCATAAATCTGATAAATGAGAAACTCATAATCTGGATTTAGAGCCATGTATTGTGATATAGGCTCTTTTCTCATAATGAAGGAGCTGAACTCTTATTGCTAGTGCTGGATAGCCCTTGGTATTTCTCAGGAAATTATTGTCAATATCAGAATAATTTGTTACCCCTCTGCACTTCATTGAATCGCTCTTCTTGTGCATCCTACAGCAGCCAAAGTCTTACTGTAACTTACTTCAGATAATTCTGATGTAATTATGCAAGTGCAGGGTACGCCCCTGCCCTGGGAGGTTGATGAGTTAGAAACTATTACAGAAATGTCTGAGCATCACCTAAAACCAGACCTGCTTCTCATTTTTTTCTTCAAATAAATAATCACTAAAATGCATGGTAAGCTTTCCTCTCAATCTGACACTATTTACTTTTGGAGCATAAAGGAAAATTCAGGTATGTGGCCTTGTGGCTGCTAAATGGATAGTGTAGGGAAACCTGAAGGTTCCTTGTCTCTGCATCCTCAGCCTGCACAGCGAGCAGCAGGGATGTTGTATCACTGCTGGGCAGCCTGCTGGCATCCTGGGGTGTAGGAAGTGGAATTCACCCCAGATCTGCTGCCCCCAGAAACACAGGTGAGAGGGATGTGTTTCTTCCTCTGGTAGGAACAGCAGCTTCATGTCCCCGTACCTCTGCAGGTTGTGGTGGCCAACTGTGGGGGTTTGGGACACGCAGATGAAGCCAGAGTTTCCCACACATTCATCCAAGCTGAGTCTCTTCCCGAGAATGGCATAAATAGTTTGCTCCAATGAGTTTATTATGGAGGTGTAAATTTATTGTTCTCAGGTTACATTTCTGATTCAGTGCTTTAGATGAGAAATCAAATCTGAAGAACAGCAGTGAATGCATTATCATTTACTTTAAAGCTGGAGATTAAGTATTAATAACAACAACTGAAAACATACTTGATAGTCCATTGATCCATACCTGCCATGCATTGTTCCCTGGCTTTCTTGGTGAGTGTTTTATTCTGTCATCCTTGCATCAAGTATCCATTCCACACTGGATCTTTGTTTTTTGTGTTTATAAATCTGGAGCCAGTTCTCTTGTAAAGAAATTCAACTGTTTCACCATGATGGGTACACCAAAAAGACATAGGACAAGTAACTCTGCATGCTGTATTTCCTAAGATGTATTCCTGTTTTGAACGATAATGAATGCCCCATTTTTTTGGATTTTATTTTCTGCCTTATTTCAGAGCAAAATGTTCTCCTTAATTGGATGTTCAAACTCCGAACTATTTAATCCATGCTTATCTGTTTCATATGTGTTTGTATCCCAAAGATTTATTGAACACCAATGGTCAATTTTATGAAGACTAGCAGACAACTCCCAAACTTGCAGGCTCTTTTTTTTTTTTTTTTTTTTTTTTTTTCCTTGGCAAGAGCTCGGGGCTCAGATAAACAAGTAAATGCAGCTCACAACATGTCAGTGATGGGAGCCCAAAATCTGCTGGCCTTATGTTTGCACCGGCTTGAAGGGAAGCTCCAAGATCAGTGAAATGATTACAGGCTTGCATGCTGACAGATTTTGTCCCCAGTATTCATGGTCTTTCCCATGGCATTAACTAAATGTGTATAATAATTTATGTTGTCATTTAAATTTAAAAGAGACTTTCCAGGTCACACTATTTTTCCTGTTAAATCTTGCGAAGCACACCTTGAACTACATTTTAATATGAATAGCTAACTAATGCAGATCACAGAAAAACAGTGTATAATGTGAGGAGAACCAACCAGAAAACCGTCCTGGGTTTTACACTAGCTGAAGTTTGTGAATGATTTTCCAGTGCAAAGCATATTGTGCTAATCCAGTTTTGTGTGAAATGTTCTTAGGATAATCTCCTATCAACTGACCCACTACTTGTGTGTGATATATACAGAGAGGATATTAGTTATGGATTACAGACATTTCTCCACCAAGCACTTTGTTAACTCCTGCTAATTGCAAGACAAGGGCTATTATTCCATATTGCCCTCTTTGACTAAACCTGGATTAGTAAATGCCCCTCTTTGATATTTGGTTGCAAAGCCGAGCTCTGAAGTGCAGTTTGTTGGGCAGACATCCTCAGCCGCGTGAGGACAGTAACTCTTGCAAAAGGGAGCAGAATTCCCTGTGTGAGCCCAGCCTTCTGGCTTAGTGCAGGGACTGAAGGAGTCAGTCCCAGCTGAGATTTCTAACTAATGCTGGTGGCAATTGGAGGCCAGCTGCTCAGAGGCAGTCTGTGTTTTGCAAACTGTCCCAGCTTGAAAACCCACTGGTGAGCCCTGCGATGAAATTTTGCATTCCTCCAAACCCCACTCCTCCGTGAAATCCTCCTTATCTTGTTTTGGCTGAGCCTGACATTGGATGGTAGATTGAAGCTTTGTCTAAACATAACTAGCCTGGCTGGGGAGCGAGGCCAGTGACCATGGGGCAGCCAGTGTAGGGGGGAAGGTGCATCAGAGCATGGCACCTTCCCCTCTGCCCCCCAGCAGCCAGGAAGGAGGCTTCATGCTGGTGGTGCTGAGGCTTCACCTGGAGCAGCAGGTGCTCCTGGCCACTGCCTCAATGCCTTCTCACCAAATCCTGGGCAAGAAACAGATGTTGACAAGTGGAGCTCCTCCTCCATCCCCAACCCTTTCGTGTGCATTGTTTATTTTTCTGTTTCACCTCCTCCCCATTTCCCTCTCTTGCCTTCCTGGAGTCACTAATGAGGGTGTAAGCCATCCCCTTACCAGACAGCCGTACATTTTGGGCTCGATGACCCTGATCTTCCTCATGCTCAGCCTATCTCCTTTCAATTGTTTCATCAGCTGCGTGACTGCCAGCCCACACCT